>NC_046623.1:19803630-19846130 GCF_900324465.2 Anabas testudineus
AATCTGTGATACTGTAATACTGTACTGTAATACTGTAATGCTGTAATACACGGACTGTCAGAGCAGGACTGTGGGGAGTCCGACGTGTGACACGTTCAAGTCCAGGGGAGCACTCGGTTTTGATACTGGTAAATGTCTGGTCCAGTTCTCAGAACCAGACGTCCTCATCAGAGAGACAGAGACAGAGGACTCTGTCTCCCATATATAACCGACATATTCCTGGACTGGTTCCACAGAGTCCCTGATATGAAAACAGCATTAATGCCCTCCAGAAGTCACAGTACCACCACACCTGGATATTGGTGTAGTACAAATCAGGGAGAAAATGGGCGGTACTCATAGTACACAGTGTAAAAATACAATCTAGGACAGCGTTTGTCACAACAGTCCATGTTTGCATCAAATCATCAGTGACAAAGTCAAATAGTTATGGACCCCTGGAGACCTCTGCTACAGTTGATGTCTCTGTCACATCAAGGTCTAAAGCTGTAGTTGACTCTTCAACACATCTGGATAGGCTGCGTCTAAAATCAGTATCTGTTCATGTATTCACTGTTTCCTCAGTAGTCTACTCTGTAGTTTCCTCAGTAGTTCCCTCAGTTGTCTACTAAGTACTTTCCTTAGCAGTTCCCTCTGTAGTTTTTATCAATAGTTCCCTCAGTAGTTTCCTTAATAGTTCCCTCAGTAGTCTACTCAGTAGTTTCTTCAATAATTTCCTTAGTAGTTTTCTCAGTAGTGTCCTCTGTAGTCTATTCAGTAGTTGCCACAGTATTATGATGCATATTTTGAAAATATTTTTTTTGGTTCCTAGCTGTAATGAAGCATTGTTCTTTTATGTTTTTAATTTTATTTTTTCTATATTTTGTATTTGTAGTTTCACTTTTTTCAGTAAAATCCTGAAAATTATGACAAATGGTCTGTTTCTGGAGGTTTATTGAAGAAAGAACTTATCCACCTGCTGACACAGACTGATACAGACCTACAAACACTCATACAGACTTATAATTAGAGATACAGACCAATGTTTGTGTTGCTTTGTGTTTCAGGATCAGTTTGATAATCTGGAGAAACACACAAGTTGGGGAATTGATTTCTTGGAGCGATACACAAAGTTTGTCAAAGAGAGAGCCGACATCGAGCTGAGCTACGCCAAACAGATCAGGTAATATCATCGTCCTAATGTCACCTAAAATTAAACTGTTATCCTCCTTAAAACTTAAGTTGGATAGAGTAGAAAACAAATACTTATTCTTATATCTACTCCTATTAACGTGTCTTTTTACCATAATTTAGCGCACATGTGATTTAAATAACTATCTAAAAAATTGAAACTGCACCAACATGTGTGTATGTTGACGGTGACAAAGAAAAGCAATAACCTGAAATATTTAAATCAGTGCAAAACAAATATTAACAGCAGCAGTGAGTCTAATTCAGGAACCAAACAGGTGAAAAATCTGCAGCAACAAGCTAACACACAAACAGCACAGAGACTACTGTCTATTTCCTGGAGTACAGGTTGCAGCTCAGCTTTTACAGGATGTGTTGAGGTGGAGCAAGCTCACATAATACCAGGTCCCAGTGTTACACTGACTGTAACTTTCCACTGCTGCTAAATCCCTCCTCTGCCACCATGGCTGTATCAATCCAACAGATATAAAGGACTTCACAGCCAGAGACAAGGGCGACGATGATACGCTGTCTGTTCAGTAGTAACTTTAATGTGCTGCTTAGAGCTTCTGACTATTATAGTCATTCGATATATAAACTCATTGGCCTGATTTGACATGTTCAGCAGTTTAACATGAAATAATCTGCTTATTTTTTTTTTTTCGGCAACTGATGAAACTGATTTTGCTTTACAACCACTGATGACATGTACCTGTCTCTTTCTTCATGTCTGTCTCTACCTGTCTGACTGCAGGAGTCTGTCTAAGAAGTACCACCCTAAGAGAAGCAGGGAGGATGAGAGCAGGTCAGTCTCTGTTGTTTTAAATGTCTCAGATCTCAGTCCAACATGTCTCCAGGAGAGACATAGGCATCGGGTGGAGCAGGTGACAGACAGTAAACAGTTTGTTTACCTGTACTCAAGTAACCAGTTTACAGTTTCACAAATTCACAATTTTTCCTGAGCTAAAATCTGTGGACCACTCTTCCAAAATCAGCCCAGGACAGAGAAGAAATCTGATTTCTCTTTGATTGAATGAGGGACTGATTTCAGAGAGAAATACTGGCTGAATCCAAATTGTCTGGACTTCACCAGACTCAGAGACTCATGGCGTGTTCCCGGGAGGTCTGAGTGCTAAGATCTGTATAAACCCACAATTTATCCAGTCCACAAGAAGATTTGTGCAGACTTCCTCCACCACACACCTTGGACACTTCCATTAACTGCCTTATCCACAGCAGCATGGGAGTTAATGATGATAAGTGAGGATTCTTATTTTAGACTTAATTTAGTTTGATTTGTGTTTTCTGTGATTCTGAATTGATTCACAAACATTAAAAATAGATTTTTGTGAAAATGTTGGCAGTCCAAAGAATCTGGTGTGTGATTGGTTGTTACAGGTACACCTGGTGTTTGGCATTTGCGGCGACTCTCCGGCAGCTGAACGATGTTGCTGTTCAGAGAGAGGAACTTGCTGAAAATCTAAACACGCAGATTGTCTGTGAGATGACACGATACATCCAGGAGCTGAAGGCTGAGAGGAAAACAGTGAGTAAACACACCTGATTTTCACTTGATGTGGATGTTGTTCTGGGAACATTTAGACACTGAGGTCAGTAAAATACAGAATGGAGCTTATATATAAATGTGTCAGTTTTAATTTGGACAGTATCTTGAAGCACACCAACAAAAGTCACAACATAACTGATGTCTGAATGACTCCGATCCAGCAGAGCCATAGATGTCACTTCAGAGAAAAGACATCCGTGTTTCTGTTTAAAAATATATTAACAATGATAATGATCATTGAAAAATATTTCATTAATGTGCAAGGAGAGGAAACTAGATTATTAATAACCTCTACCTAAGAAAACTAGACATGAAACTCAGATTTACCAGAGGGAAATTCAATTTAAACAATTATAAATCCAAAATAAGTGTCTTATTGAATGTGCTGTAAAAACAATGGTTGTGTTGAAACAAAACCATCAAGATGTGATTGACGTGCAGACTCTTAGCTTTATTTTAAGAGTTTTTACAAAAATATGCAATTTTTCGAAGAGTACCTGCATTTTCAGGAGCAGTTGACTGACAAGAAGTTAATTGTCTGTTCCATTGTTACTTCAAGACAAATAAAGCAGATAAAAGGTCTTCAGTTGATTTTCCATATGTTTACAATATTATCCTTTTTCAATAGATTTTGCTGAATAATAACCTAAATGCAATTTTTTATGTCTGGTTAGCAAAACTAAGGTATGGTATATATATATATATATATATATATATATATATATATATATATATATATATATATATATATATATATATATATATATATATATGTATATGTGTGTGTGTGTGTGTGTGTGTGTGTGTGTGTGTGTGTGTGTGTGTGTGTATATATATATATATATACCATACCTTAGTTTTGCTAACCAGACATAAAAAATTGCATTTAGGTTATTATTCAGCAAAATCTATTGAAAAAGGATAATATTGTAAACATATGGAAAATCAACTGAAGACCTTTTATCTGCTTTATATATATATATATATATATATATATATATATATATATATATATATATATATATATATATATATATATATATATAAGGGAGTACCAAAGGGCGCGGAGCAGACTTGAACGTGAAAGTATCAACAAAAAGTCTTTACCAAAACAGGCAGGCAAAAACATTTACAGGCAGAGCTAGAAAGTCCATGATCCAGAGGCTGGTCCGAGAAAGTGTAATGGTCCAAAACACCAGGCAAACAACATTTACCAAAGGGCATGGGCAGGGCAAAGGCAAGATCCAAGAATAAACAGGGTCAATACACAAAGGCACAAAACAAGGCTAAGGATAAGGCAAGACAAATGGCTGGCAAGTAGTATTGAAACTAATAATCTGGCAGTAGGCAAGGTGATCAGGTGCTTATAAAGGGGAATAATGACACACAGGTGAAGCTAATGTAGGTGATTATTGAAGTAGGAGACAAAAACCCAGCAGGGAACAAGAAAAAAAACAAAATAAAAGCACTGGGCCAGGGTCATGACAAATAGATCCGATCTTCGTCTTAAACATTTAATTTTGCTGTTTTCACACCAAAAAAATAAATACAAGAAGAAGATTCTGTGTTGTGGACTACTGCAGCACTGTTCCCCCGACCTAGAGGCCTTCGCCATCATCTGCAAACCCTTCTACTCACCCCGTGAGTTCTCCTCATTCATTCTTGTCGGTGTTTACATCCCGCCGAGCGCCGATGTGCGTGACACGCAGCGCGCGCTGGCTGACATAATTCTGAATGTGGAACGGACAAACCCGGACGCTTTGGTTATTGTCCTAGGTGACTTTAACAAAGGTAATCTCTCCCACGACCTCCCAAATTCAAACAGTTTATTAAGTGCCCGACCAGAGAGGAGAATGTGCTGGACCACTGCTACACCACTATCAGCGGTGCTTATTGTGCCGTCCCTCGCGCTGCACTGGGGCAGTCAGACCACATCATGGTCCACTTGATTCCGGCATACAGGCAGAAATTGAAACTCTGCAAACCTGCTGTGAGGACAACAAAGAAGTGGACCAGTGAGGCTGTGTAGGAACTACGGCAGTGCTTTGACTGTACCGACTGGGACGTTTTCAGGTCTGCCACTAATAGTCTGGACGAATACACGGATGCTGTGACGTCATATGTCAACTTCTGTGAGGACAGCATCATTCCATCACGCACTAGGGTGAGTACCAACAATGACAAACCCTGGTTCACATCCTCACTCAGACAGCTGAGGTCAACCAAACAGAGAAAGCTACAGAGAGGCCAAGTACAGATTTAGCAAGGAGGTGAAAAAAGCTCAGATCAGTGTACGGTGAGAGAATGCAACAACAGCTCTCAGCCAACGACTCTGCTTCTGTCTGGAAAGGGCTTAAGGCCATCACTAACTACAAGCCCAGAGCCCACCACTCTGAAAACCAACAGCCTGAATGAGTTCTATTGCCGTTTTGACAGACAATGGGACGGACCTGTGACCCCCCACCAACCACTGAGCAGCAGCAGCCCCTCCACCTCACAGTTTCACACCTCAGTGTCACCTCCTCCGCCCTCACCTCTCTCTATCAAAGAGAGAGATGTTAACAAGGTATTTAAACGACTGAACCCCCGCAAAGCAGTGGGCCCAGACTCTGCCTGTAACCCCTCTGCCCTAAAGCACTGTGCCGACCAACTGTCTCCTGTGTTCATCTTCAACACCTCACTGGAGACCTGCCATGTGCCAGTCTGCTTTAAAACCTCAGCCATAACCCCTATTGCTAAAAAAGCAAAAACCACAGGACTCAACGACTACAGACCCGTTGCCCTGACTTCTGTAGTCATGAAGTCTTTTGAGTCTCTTGTCTTGTCCCACCTCAAGGACATTACAGCCCCCCTGCTGGACCCCTTGCAGTTCGCCTACAGGGCCAATAGATCTGTAGACGATGCTGTAAACATGGCTCTCCACTTCCTCCTCCAGCACCTGGACTCCCCAGGATCCTATGCCAGGATACTGTTTGTAGACTTCAGCTCTGCCCTCAACACTATTGTTCCATCTCTGCTCCAAGACAAGCTCTCTCAGCTGAACGTGCCGGACTCACTGTGCAGGTGGATTACAGACTTCCTGACAGACAGAAGGCAGTTTGTGAGGCTGGGGAAGCATGTCTCGGACTCCCGGACCATCAGCACTGGATCCCCCCCAAGGCTGCATCCTCTCTCCTCTGTTATTCTCCCTATACACAAACAACTGCACATCTGGACACCAGTCTGTCAAACTCCTAAAGTTCGCGGATGACACCACCCTCATTGGCCTCATCTCCGATGGAGACGAGTCAGCCTATAGAAGTGAGATGGACTGTCTGGTGTCATGGTGCAGCTTGAACAACCTGGAGCTGAACGCTCGCAAGACAGTGGAGATGATAGTGGATTTCAGAAGAGACCCAGCCCCCCTCCAGCCTGTCACCCTCTGTAGCACCCTGGTCACCTCTGTTGAGTCCTTCCGTTTCCTGGGCACCACCATCACCCAGGAGCTCAAGTGGGAGCAGAACATCAGCTCCCTCACTAAGAAGGCTCAGCAGAGGCTGTACTTCTTGCGGCAGCTGAAGAAGTACAACCTCCCAAAGCAGATGTTGACCAACTTCTACACTGCCATCATTAAATCCATCCTCACCTCCTCCATCACAGTCTGGTTTGCTGCAGCCACTGCCAGGGACAAGGCCAGGCTGCAGAGAGTCATACGCTCTGCTGAGAAGGTGATTGGCTGCACCCTCCCATCACTCCGGGACCTGTACGTCTCCAGGACCCAGAGACGTGCATCCAGGATTGCAGCTGATCCCTCTCACCCTGGCCATGCACTATTTCAGCCTCTCCCCTCTGGCAAGAGACTCCGGTCCATCAGGACCAGGACCTCATGGCTCAAGAACAGTTTCTTCCCTGCTGCTGTCAGCCTGCTGAACAGTTCCCCAATTCCCCCCAGATAACCTCTGCACAAACCCACCCCTCCCAACTGACTATGAATATGCATATTTATGTCTGTTTGTTTTTTCTACTATTCTATTCTATGGCTGCACCTAACATCAGGACAAATTCCTAGTGCTGTAAAATGCCCTTTATCGCACCTGGCAATAAAATGTTTCTGATTCTGATTCTGATTCTGCATGTTTCTGTGACATACAGTGGCAAAACAAGAATGGGCACCCTTTGGGATTACGCAGAGTTTTGCAGGACAGGTCATAAAATGTGCTCCGCTCTTTATCTAACTCACAACAATACAAAAACACAGTCTGCTGAAAATGATAGTACACAAACATTATATGTTTTCATGTTTTTATTGAACATAACATTTAAACAATCAGTGTGATGATATTGGATGTGTTGCTGAAAGCTGTCCTGCCCTTTAAAAACACACACCAGTCTTGGGTTTACTGTTGCAGCACTGTTGCTACTCTCCCTAGGCGTGTCGAACTGTTAAGATGACTGCAAGAGCACAGCACAGAATGCTGAACTATGCTAAAGAAGAATCCTAGAGTGTCAGCTAAAGACCGACAGAAATCTCTGGCGCATGCTAACATTTTTGTTGACACATCTACAATAAGGAAAACATTATACAAGAATGGAGTACATGGGAGGACACCACGGAGGAAGCCATTGCTGTCCAAAAAAAGTTGGACAAAAAAGAGCACCTGGATGTTCCACAGCACTACTGGCAAAATATTCTGTGGACAGATGAAGCCAAAATTGAGTTGTTTGGAAAAAATACACAACACTATGTGTGGAGAAAAAAGCACAGCACACCAACATCAAAACCTCATCCCCACTGTAAAACGTGGCGGAGGGAGCGTCATGGTTTGGGGCTGCTTCGCTGCCTCAGGGCCTGGACGGATTGTTGTCATTGATGGAAAAATTAATTCCAGAGTTTATCAGACCATCTGTCCGCCAACTGAAGCTCCACAGAGGATGGGTAACGCAACAGGACAATGATCCAAAGCATACAAGTAATTCAACAAAAGAATAGCTTCAACAGAACAAAATACACGTTCTGGAGTGGCCCAGTCAGAGTCCTGACCTCAACCCGATTGAAATGCTGTGGCATGACCTTAAGAGAGCCATTCACACCAGACATCCCAAGAATATTGCTACACTGTGCAGGTTTGATCTGCAACTACAGGAAATGTTGGTTGAGGTTATTGCTCCCAAAGAAGGGTCAACCAGTTATTAAGTCCAAAGGTTCACATACTTTTTACTTACTCACATGCGTACCACCCTGCACTGCGAATGTTTACATGTTATGTTCAATAAAAACATGAAAACATATAATGTCACATCCAATATCATCACACTGATTGGACTCAAGGTCGGCTCACTCCTGCCTCCAATTAGCTCTTGGAGAAGTCATTAGGCTAGGGGTTCACATACCTTTTCCACCCTGCACTGTGAATGTTTACATGTTATGTTCAATAAAAACATGAAAACATATAATGTTTGTGAAGTATTATTTTAAGCAGACTGTGCCCATACTTTTTCTTGCTACTGTAGGAGAGACAATAAAATAATGTATGTTGACGCGGGTTGGTCGTGCCCCTGGTGATTGTTTATTACGTTTCATTATTAGCAGAGTTATCCAACCAAATGTCTGTGAGGCACTGTACCTCCTCACAACTCCACGCTTGTCCGCGATTAACCCTGCAGCATGTTTTGGGCGTAGAAAAAAAGTATTTAAAATCTGCATATAATCCAATGCTCTCGAATCACGATTCATAGCTTTCCTGTTTTGGTTCATCATGCTTTCTCACCAGGACAACTACATCAAGCTAATTAGCCTGGATCAAGACCACCTCTTTTTCGGGGTCTTGGTGTGGTTGTTTATTCCTGGTCCTCCAGAAAAGAGTCCTTTGCTTTTGTGTGTTCAGAGCCGAAAAGTTTGACCAGACTGTTTCTGTTGCAGCATTTCCAAGATGGCCGCCGCACCCAGCAGCACATTGAGAGTTCCTGGAAGCAGCTGGAATCTGTAAGTGATCCCTGACCCCTCCTCCACCACACACCTTAGATACTTCCATTAAAATATGAAAATAAACTTTATACCAAAAAGATTGTGACATGTAATAAAGCAGAATCCCAAAAATTACATCTGTATCAATTTTTGTGTTCAGAGCAAACGTCGATTTGAGCGAGACTGTAAAGAGGCCGAACGAGCTCAGCACGTCTCCGACAGGATCGACCTTGACAAGACTGAAGGAGAAAAGGTTTTATTAATATAAAATAGAACTGGTGTAGTGTTAGTTTGTGCAGTAGCTCTGCTAGATAATTAATCTGAACATATATGACGATTTAATGTAAAATCTGACTTGAATCAAAGATATATCACATCACATGTTTGTATGAGCAGAAAAAATTTTTCACCTGTATTTAATATTACAAGTTTTAATCGAACATCAGCTAATCTGAACTTGTCTCTGTCTACCTCTGTTCTGTCTCTCAGCGCTGCTCTCTGAAGGTAAAGTCGTTTACATTTACATTTATATTTAGTCTTTTGAGTGTGAGTCGCTCAAGGTAAGCATAAGGAGGTCTTGCCTAAGGACCCCTACTTAGGCAAGACACAGGTCTTGCACATATTTCCAAAAAAACACATAGGACCCAAAGGAGAAGCTCATGACCTGTGACCTGTCTCTAGCAAGTTTCATTTGTTGAATCTCAAAAACAGAGAAAAACACAGTTTGTGGTTTTAGATAGACTTCTCTCTGTAGCCAGAGTATTTCTGTCTGAATTAAAGATGTTTGTAGATTCTTTGTTTGACGGCTGGTTTCAGGCTCGTCAGACTGCGCAGCAAAAACAACAAGCTGCTGAAGAGTCCAGGAAAGACTATGTGACCAGTCTGAATCAGTTTAACCAGGACCAGCACCAACACTACCACACACTAGTCCCAGTTATATACCAGGTAAACCAGTACTGCTACACGCTGGTCCTTGTTATACACCATGTAAACCAGTACTAACACCTGTCCTGTAGTCCAGTAATGACATAGCTCTGGATGTTTCTGCAGCGGATCCAGGACATGGAGGAGCGGCGGATCGAGAGAATAGCAGACGCAATGCGTTTATCAGCTGAGGCTGAAAGAAAAATTCTTCCTGTTGTGAGTCGCTGTTTGGATGCCATGATGGACACTTCTGAGAGCATCCATCCCCGGATGGTGAGTATCTGGCCTGAATTCTAATCTAGTCCTCTAGATCTATGGGGGATAATTTGTTTCATCACTGTGACTTGTCAGTCAGTACAAAAACTGAATTCGCCAACAAGGTTCACGGTTTGTTCTTCATTTTGGAAACAGCAGCCTGGTAAAAAAAAAATTCAGATCAAGAATTCTAACCCTAACAGTTTGTGGCTCCTGCTGGTAGTCAGCAGGCAGCAGACAAAAGGACACTTTCTTGTGTGCCTCATTTCCAGTTGATCTGAAGCTAAGTGTGTGTGTGTTTGCTTGCGCAGGACACACGGCAGGTGGTGGAGGTGTATAAGTCTGGCTTTGACCCTCCGGGTGATGTGGAGTTTGAGGACTACAGTGCCACCATGAGGCGGAGCATCTCTGAATCCAGTTATCTTGACAATCGGACTGAGGGCCGAAGGCACAGCAGGAAGCTGTGGCCCTTCATCCGAAAAAACAAGGTATGCAAATATGTTCATACACAGCTACAAGCACACTTGTTGGACTCACCTGACTGTTCTGACCACCCTGTCTCTTCCCGTCCAGCTACTGACTCTCCTGTCCTCACCACGGCAGCCCCCTCCTCCACCTCCAACCTCACCTTCTCCTGGGGATGTGGCAAACAGTCCCCGGTCCCCCCCCCCTGCCTCCAGAGAACCAATCTCACAGCGACTAAATGACCTCATGACCTCTGGCTCCAGAACCAGGAAGCAGTGTCTTCGCAGCCTCAAGAGAGGGGTATGCGTATACACATTCATGTTCATGTTTGTGTGTACATGTATATAACGTGTTCTCTAAACCATTCCTCAGAGGGGAAAACAAGGTCAGACACACTAACTTCTAAATTAGTCTGGATGTTTCCCACTGTCACAGTTCTACTTAGTTCTGCTGGAAACTGGAGACAGTCATATTTCTAACAGGTGAACAACGACTGCAGGTTGATTTACTGAACAAGTCTCTTATGAATTGATCAAATCCACCTGAGAGTCTGAACATGAGCTTCACTGGAGTAGTTAACATGGTCATAGATCTAGTTACTCTTCATTTTACATGTCAGAACTATCTATTTCTAAATCCTCAAACCTTCAGATTACAGTGCACATATAATGTAAGTATACATTGTAAACAAAAACACATGGTTATAGGCAAACATACTGTACATTCCGTATATTAAGCCAAAGCTGTAATTCATGTTTTAATGTGATGTTTCCTACATGCCCCCCCTCTGGCTGGACAGCTATCACTCAAACTGGTCAGTACCGCACTTGTCTGTCTATGAAATCATATAATGTTATTGGTTAATATGTAGAAATACTTTTACTTACTAAGTAATAATAAACTTTTGCAGGGATCTGGTCCTGCAGACTGTAGTCACCTTCCTCCTGAACAGAGACGCAAAAAGCTTCAAACCAGAATTGATAACATCAACGAGGAGATTCAGAAAGAGCGGGAACAGCGGTAACACACATTATATGCTAATATATACACTAATAAGCATATTACACACCAATATACACACATTATGTGTTTATTTACACAAATACACTAACCCACACATTGATACCCCAACAAACAGACCTATCACACTTCTCAGTCTAATTGGTTGAATAATATGAAAACCTGATGGTTTGAACAATGACTGTATCTTGAGAACTTGTATGTTATTGTGTATCATAATTGTGTCGTATTGTGCCTGTGTGTTAAAATGTTCTGTTTTGTATTAAAGTGTATTTTATGTTATTGTCAGAGATGCTCTGTTGAAGATGAGACAGGTTTATGAACGAAGTCCTCAGATGGGAGATGCCAGCAGTTTGGAGCCTCAACTGGAAGAAGTGAAGCAGAGTCTACTGCGTCTGGAGGACGAGCTGAGGAAAAACCAGGTGTGCAAATTCACAGAGTACACACTTTATACATATTTTATACACAGTAAACAGCCAAACACAGTGTTGTTGCAGATTTTTCTTTAGTATTACTTTATATCAACTTAGTTCACCTCAGTCCTAATGTTTGTGTATGTTAGCATGTATACAATAACATATTAATGTGCATGTAACATACTTCACATGTTAATTTGTGGTTTAACATATAGAATATTACTATAATGTACATGATAATGTAAACAGTTGTGTTAGGGATCAGTCAAACTTTGCTTGGCTGTTTTCTTATTGGTTGGCCGGGCTGTTGATGCTGGATCTGAATGTGTGTATATTAACATATTGCTTATGTTAACGTGTGTTTTAACATCCTGTACAAGTTTTCCATGTTTATGTTAACAAACATTTTGCTGCAGGCCTGGTTATCGGAGGTTGACAGCAGACTCTCTGATCATAGCAGAAGACAGAGTGGAGGTTGTGGGTTAAATTCCCAGGAGACAACACCAGGCAGCAGCAGCTTAAAACAGCTGGACAGCCGCAGCCCAGCCAGCAGAGAGAGGTACACTTTAATAATTATTTATTATAGATTACTGAGTATTGATCTCTTATTATTGCAAACCTAGTTATTATTACATATTTAAAGTTGAATTGTTAAGCTATTAGACACCATTAAACCTACAGTACCTCTCTGTCTGCCTCTCTCTGTTTGCCTTCAGTCCTGATGGCAGTTACACTGAAGACCACAATGCTGAGCTTCAATTTAAGTCTCGCAGTTCTGAGTTTGATGATGACTTTGATGATGAAGAACCACTACCGAGCATTGGCACCTGCAAGTCCCTGTATCCATTTCAAGGTACCCTGTTATACATTCTGCGTTTAATAAACACACACACACACACACACACACACATACACTCCCCTCCAAAAGTATTGGAACACTTTTTTTAACTTTTGCTGTAGATTGAAAACATTTGGGTTTGACATGAAAATATGAATATGAGACAAAAGATCAACATTTCAGCATTTATTTCTAGTTGTTTGTGTCTGGGTCTGATACACAACTTAGAAGATAGCACATTTTGTTTGAACTCACCCATTTTTCATGTGAGCAAAAGCATTGGGACAGATAGGTTTAATACAGATTAAAGCGAATAAGACTTAATGTTTAGTTCAAAATCCTTTACTTACAATAACTCCATCAAGTCTGTGACCCACTGACATTTACAGTGGCAAGAAAAACTTTGTGAACCTTTTGGAATTTCATGGTTTTCTGCATTAATTTGTCATAAAATGTGCTCTGATCTTCATCTAAGTCACAACAAAAGAAAAACACAGTCTGCTTAAAATAATACTTCATAAACATTATATGTCTTCATGTTTTTATTGAACATTACATGTAAAGATTCACAGTGCAGGGTGGAAAAGGTATGTGAACCTTTGGACCTAATAACTGGTTGACCCTTCTATGGCAGCAATAACCTCTTATCTCTCTCTCTCTCTCTCTACATATGTATATATATATATATATATATATATATATACATATGTGTGTGTGTGTGTGTGTATATATATATATATATATATATATATATGATCTCCATTGTTTTTACATTATTTACGACGACAGGTTGGTTGTTGGCTTAGCAAAATGTATCTGGTAGCCTGAAAACATGCTGAATTTAATGATGGTACTGATAAGACTTAGGGTTGATGGGGATGTGTTTGATAGAAACTTAAATATCATGTGCATGTAAGGTTATTGCACCTTGTTTGTCTCCTACTTTCAGTTCATGTATATTTTGCTCAATTTTTGTGGCTTTGCCTGGAGGCTTTCTGACAGGAGCAAATAACAGTGGTGAGAGTTATGCCCATCTGAGTATCAGCATAGGATTTACGTAATTATTGAGTAAGTACTGTGGCCAGTGGTTGGTTATTGGTTACTTTGGCCAAATTCTTATAATTAAAAAAAAGAAGCAATGACTTTCCCAGAGTCTGGATAACATTTAGCAGACGAGAAAAGGCATTAGTATCTATAACTTGTATTTGATTATTCTGTGTTTATTGTAAAAATCTCTGGCAGCTTACCTTTTTTCAAAATCAAGTTTTAATTTCCTTTCGTAAGGGTTAGGGTATTTGTCCAACATTTACATTTACATTTAGTCATTTAGCAGATGCTTTTATCCAAAGCGACTTACAAGTGAGGAACAAGGCAAGCAAACAAAATCTAAGTCAAGGAGAAACAACATCAAAGCAAAGTGCTATCGAAAAAGTGTTTCTGTTTCAAGAGATGTGAGAACGAAAGGGTAGAAAAGTTTTGTTTTTGTTTTTTTTGTTTTTTTTTAAAGTGCAAAGGAAGATGCGGAAGAGTTCTGTTTTCAGCAGTTGTTTTCTCTAAATGAAGAGGTTGGAGGTGGTTTAGGCTGTTTTGCTGTCCGTGCTTCCTATTGTTTCACTTTGACATATGCATGTTCAGCTCCAGTTTGTTGGAGGAATCAGTGCAGACATAACGGGAGAAAAATATCTTACAGTGATATTTTATTACAGTGAGTATGTGACTGTAATTTAAATTGAGATTTTATTTTACAAATAAAAACTTGGTCACTCTTCGTAGTTTTAAGGGCAAAATTAATTTATGTAGCATCATCAAAAATCTTATTTGCACATGAGAAGAATCAGATAAAACCAAGTGGTTGCTTATAGTCCTCTCGGGTTCTTTTGTTTTTTTTTTACTAACCATTTGGCCCAAAGCAATTCAGACTTCTCTGGTTCCCTGTGGTTCTCTGCAGGTCAGAACGAAGGAACTCTGTCAATGGTGGAGGGAGAACTACTTTCTGTGGTGGAAGAAGACAAAGGAGATGGTTGGACCAGAGTACGGAGGAACTTGGAAGAGGAGGGATATGTCCCCACGTCCTACATCAAAGTCTTCCTGGACAGCAGTGCCAAAGGTGCCATGACTTACATATGACCTCTGTATGACCCATATATCATTGCTGACCTTTAAATGACCTCCACATGACCTTAAGTGACCTCTTGTTTGTCCTCATGTGACCCCTCTCCTCCCACTGAGACCTTTGACCCTTGAATGTTAACACGCTGGTTGCTATGGTTACAGCAACCTGTCTCTGTGCTTTGCTTGTCTGTGTGCTAAACACGAGTGTGGAACACCTGTACACCTGTAGAGCAGGTGCGTCACTACTGCTCCCTCGACACACACATAAACCTTCACAGTCTTCTGATGATGTGTAAATGTTCTGCTGATCAGTCACATGATCTGTTTAAAGGTGAGGAGCTTAAAGCGGTTCAGACTCAAAACCGGTCTACAGTAAGACAGACAGAGAGACAGACAATAACGTTATGAATCCTTGTTGTTTTGTAAAACTTAAACTCCGACTGTTTCCAGTTGATCAATAAATGATCAATAAGTTTTGAAATACCTGGTTATTGATTAAATCGGTTATTGATTGATGCAACCATCTTTATTGGTTCCATCGACTCAGCTTCGTGTTTTTATTTTCACATTGTAATCAACAACCTGAAAAGATTGTTCAGTGTCGAACTCACTACGTGTTTTATTCAAACACAAGCTGCCAGTCAATCGATCAGCCGCGATGACGAGCTTACACTTTGCTGGTTGATCAGTCTGCCAAGGTGGGGCCCTTAACACCCAAAATAAACAGAGCCATTACTGATTGTGCTGATCACTGATCAATAAATTGGATATAGAACATTTCAACATTTCCTCTGTCCAACCCCTACTCTAACACACCTGTCTCTCTCTCTACCTGTCTGTCTGTCTGTAGGCTTTGTGCAGAGTAGCCGTCTAGTCTAGTGCAGTACACTCAACCAATGAGGACGTCTTGCCAAAGGAAGTGATGTAAAGAGCTCAGAGGATGCACGGTAACGGCTTTTCATCGGACAGTTTGTCTCAACCAATAAGCTGACTGACTGATGATTCATTAACCAATCAGAGATCAGATATGGCAGGTGCTGATCAGCAGTTTTGTTTTTAACACATCCACCAATCATTCATCCATTCATCATAAATAAAGTGTTAACAAAACACAGCTGATAAACTGATGACTTTGTGCAACTAAAAAAAATCAAAGGTCAGGTGTTTCTGTAAAATCTCTGACTTAATTAGAAATGTCCAGTCTGCTCCATAACAAACAAAATGACTGAAATAAGGACCTGAGTCTCACTCAATCAGGATCTAATCAGACATTATCTGTTATCAACACATCCATAAGATTTAATGAAGCTGAAATTAAATCAAAGCTGCAACAACCTCACAGCAACATCACTGTCAGTATGCTGTGACATCACAGTAGGTGTGGCCAGAATGATGGTGAAACTCAGAGCACAGTGGTAAAACTCAAGAATTTATATTTATTGATTAGGTTTTATTTTTCAAAGGTAAAAACTCAAACAGAAAAAATGATCTGAACCCATCAGTTGCCCATCCCTCGTGTGAAGGATACATACCTGTATATACGGCTGCTGAGTTAGGAGCATTACCATAACAACAGCTTTGTTCAAGCTGAGTCAAGTGTGTGTATATAGAAACTGTAGCAGCACAGTTGTAGCCATGTCCCACAGGCACCTGTGAACAATATCACCACCTGCCCCACTAACTCTACCCCTGTCTGCTGATCAATAAAGTTATTGATTGGTAATGTGAAATGTGAAACTTTAATTTAGAGTGACATATTGATCAGGCACTTATTTCTTTTTTATTTAACCTGCTGATCATGCTCTTTTCAACATCCTGTGTGTTCAAGTTTAAAAATAAAGTTCCTTATGAATCAAACAGTGAGTCACCTGTCTTTATTTAGACTCTGATGCTTAGAGACACTTTGGCAGTGAACTAGGACCCTAATTCCTGTCAGCAGCTGCAGGTTAATTCAGTTGGTGTGATTTCTTTTTCAAATTTTCTTACCACAGTAGAAATCGGATTTGATCGTAAGACAAGTTAAAAGCTTTAACATTTGTAAAAATGTGATATAGGAGGAGAACCATCAGAAACAAATATCTGGTTATTCCTGGATTTAATCGTAAACAACTGGATTAGAGCTGAACCAGGTCTAACTGAATTTATTTTTCTACTTTATTGTATTGAAAAATCTGACTTGCATTGAAATGAACACCTGATTCCAACAGTTTCAGGGTATTCAGGATAAAACCCAATGAAATGAGTGAAAATTAACATAAAAATTATAATTTGTGAAATAATCCATTCTGCAGGACTTTTTTTTTTTTGGTACTTTAGATACATTTTGGTGATAATAAATAATAAAATAAAAAAGATCATAATAAGTACTACAGTGTGTGTGTGTGTGTGTGTGTGTGTATGTATGTGTGTGTGTGTGTATATATATATATATTATTATTATATATATTATTTAGTATCAGAGTATAGAGTATCAGATCAATAGAGGCTGGGATCTACCATACCAGGCAGGATCCCAGGTGCAGACTGTGCAAAGATGGCCCTGAAACAATGCAGCTCATAACAGCGGGATGCAAGATGCTAGCAGGCAGGGCATACATGGAACGCCATAACCAAGTGGCCGGCATAGTGTACAGGAGCATCTGTGCCGAGTACAGGCTGGAAGTGCCAAAGTCAAAATGGGACAAACCTCCAGGTGGTTGAGAATGACAGAGCTAAGATCCTGTGTGACTTCCAGATACAGACTGACAAACTGGTAATGGCCAACCAAGCCGACATAGTAGTGGTGGACAAACAGGAGATGTTTTTTTTGGGTATTTTTTAAGCCCCTAAAAAAATTTAATGTGTATGAGAAAACAAAAGCATCAACCACAGGTTGATGTATAGAAGAATTTATAGTTTATATATGTACATTATCGAGAATACACTCGAGTACTTCTTACTTCAGCTCAAGTAAAGAAATAAGGAAAAATACATTTACTTCAAAATTATAACATAAAGATAGGACAACAGTAAACTAAAAGTTAACTAGCTTGTTTGCTTACAGCTCTGCTTTTATCCAGAAAACAATCTCTAAAATCCTGTACAAGACCACAAACACACATTTTGCTAAAAGTGACTATGTGACAGAAATCTAAAGAGTCTGTACATCCAAAGAAATGTACAATTATAAAACTTGTAAATTAATAAATTATTTATTATGTAACTGAATTATTATATTAAATTAAAACTGTGGTATTTATTCATTTAATTTCCCGGTGTACCTTTTAGGCCTCCATACCTAAAATCTTTGAGCTTAAAAACTGAAGTATTTCAAATTAAAAAGTAAAATACATGAATGTGTGTGTGTGTGTGTGTGTGTGTGTGTGTGTGTGTGTGTGTGTGTGTGTGTGTCTCCGTGGTAACTGTTGTGTTGTTGGTAACTGCAGTAACAGTTGTGTTTCGATCAGTCAGTCATGGAGGATCAGAGAGTTCAGACCTGCGATGTTTACAGGACGGATCCAGATCTGCCACACAGGTTCAACAACCCTGACTGTTTCCATGGTTACAGGTACAGTAATATTACTATAGGATTACTGCAGATCTACAGCTAAACTGCTACCAGAATACCATACAGAAATTGGATAGACATAGTTACTACAGTTTTACAGTACTACCACAGTCTGATAGAGGTACTAGTTATACTGGTAGTGGTAATTTAACTACCAGTATAACTAGTAGTTAGTTGATATGATGTAGTAACAGGAACAGTTTGTTTACATCAGAAACACAATTAGTGTTAAAGCTAATGCTACTACAACTACGACTTACA
The DNA here is from genome assembly GCF_900324465.2 of Anabas testudineus. Classification (NCBI taxonomy): domain Eukaryota; kingdom Metazoa; phylum Chordata; class Actinopteri; order Anabantiformes; family Anabantidae; genus Anabas; species Anabas testudineus. The sequence goes on from NC_046623.1 coordinate 19,822,150, forward strand.
CTACCAATATATTTGTACTAATGTTGTTACTACTACTGTTATTACTACTACTATTAATAAACATCTTTGTTGTGTTTGCATCAGTCAAAAAAATTGTCATCCACTGTATCGAACATCGAACCAAACGTACGGCAGCAAGAGACCAACTGTTCATGACATACAGGTGAGATGAGTGAGACAGGTGTGTGCTAACCCTGTGTACTGTAATTTAAACTTTTTTTGAGTTGCATGAAGTGAAGAAGAAAAGTAACTTGGGAGAAAGTGTCTGCAACTGGTTTGACCATTTCCTGACCTCAAAACTGCATGGTGTGTGTACCCCTTTACCTGTGTGAAAAGAGAAACAGTGTCAGTAACGTGAATGTGCTGCAGTGTTGGTGATTTTATCAATAAATCAATTAAAATCTTTGAGCTAATGCTGAAAAACAAAGATTTGGTGATGAACCAGAACATGAAGACCACCAGATGGCAGTAACGTTACATGAGTCAGCTTGGGAAGAAAATACTGCAAAAGTTGCAGTTGTTTCACAACAGCTGTGTCAGAATCTGGAGTATTCATTTCTATTTTCTTTACCAGGCCTGGTTTTAACCTCATTATTGCTAACCCTAACACATCTTATTGGCTATGGTGTGTTTAACCTAAACAGCATCATTCATTATCAGGCATCATGTTGACGAAAACACCAAAGTGTCATTGGAGTGTTGCTGTTTCATAAAAAGACATGTTATCAGTGTAATGTTACAAGTGAAAAACTGAGAAAGCAGCTGTTTATTTACAGTTTATGTTCCTGCCGCTCTGTGACTCAGCAGTTTCACGTAGATGACACTTGTCACTTTCACATTTTCATGCCCTTTCATTCTGTGCAGTTGCCATGACAACAGCTGTCTTTGTTTTAGACACAGTTTAAAGGAACGTCCCGTCAGTTTTCAGAGTCGATGCTGCGGAGCGGTATGTACCGTGATCACGGATTCAACACGTCGGTGGAGAGGAGCAAAGTGATGGTTTCCACAGCAACACAGAAGAAAAGATCCGACATCCATTATTTATTTTGCTATGGCAACCAAAGCAACAAGCAGGATGAAAACAAGTAGTATAAGTGTACTTTACTACACTTATGGTAAAGTGTCACATGCTCAGCTGATCTATACAAGAGAACTTGAAACATCAACGAGTCGCATTCAGGTGAATAGGTGGCTTGCTACATGATACACCTGAGCCCACCATTAGTTACATATCAACAAATCTAATGATCTGAACAAATCTGAATAGTCAATAAAATCTAATGTATTAATTTGGTTGAACTTTTATTTGTGTAACAAAAGTGCAAAGAGAAGATTTTAAATGTTTTCACTAACAGTTTTTGGTAAATAGAATCAAATTTAGACTTTGATTCATTTCAATTCAGTTTATATCATGTTGCGCATGATTGTGCACGTAGCATCAAATCACAACAAACATCATACAGACACGTTACAGTGTCAATGAGCCCTTACACAGTTAAAGAGAAAACTCAACTAATCCACATTGAGCAGCACAAAGAAACAGTGGAGAGGAAACATCTGAACTGTACAGAGAAGAGATAAGAGTTGTGACACTGAGGGTTCGAAAATGACAACACCTCACCATGTGATACATCAAAAGGTTCCAAGAGAGTGATTGATTTACTAAACAACATTAGATCAGTGATTGATCTAATGTTATTTAGATCAGTGTCAAAAATCTTATACATAGTTGTGGTAAACTTTTCATGAAAAGATTCATTTTCTTTTCACATATGTTAGCTAATACCACTCAACTAGTTTAATGTCTTAAATTGCTGGATGTTAATGGGCTAAACTACTGTAAAACATAATGTTACTATAAGTAAGACATAAAACTACAATCTAATTAAAAAGGGATAGAAATAGATACAATTAAACAAAACAATACAATAGCACAGTCTGTGAGGTTTTGACCACAGCTGTCATGTTTCCAGCCTCTTTGCTGCTGGTGCTTCCTCCCGTGCTTTTATTTTGGCGGTTTCCTGTTTCCCTTTCTTTCGTTCTGGTCACATGCACTCACCTGATTGGTCACACCTGGTTTTCCCCACACTATAAATACCGGCCTGCTCACCTGTTTCCCCTGCCAGGTAGTTTGTTCTCCCCACCTGGACACTATCCTGCATCTTTATTGGACTGTTTGTTTGGATTTTTCGGACTCTGCCTGTCCTGGACCCTGTCTCTTGCCTGACCCCGCTGGTACTGTGAGTTCTGTTTATCCCCTGTTTTTCTCACCTGCTCATGGTACCAGACCTGTCCCTGTATCTACCCTGGATTCCCCCTCTCTGGACCAGCCGGACCTGACTCTGCTTCCTGGCTATCCCTCTGGTTCAGTGAGTTTCCCGTCTGATCTGTGTTCTCCCTTGTGGTTCCCCCTCTACTCTGTTTCGGTTTGGATCTCCCTGTGTTTCGACCTGGATAGTCTTTCTGTTGTGGATTCTGCCTGTTGGACTTACCCCTGAACTGCCTTAAACGTGTGTGACCTGGATTACCCTTGACCTGAGTTTAGCCTGTGGATTTACTGTTTGGACTGCCTAGTTCTTCACCAGTAACTGTTTACCCACACTGTGTTTTGGACATTGGTTCTCGTCATGTGACTGTCATTATACACTGTTTGCACTCCTGGACACTCTCCTCTGGTTGCCCCCATTCACCACTGTCCTCCATTCTGTCCATGTGCTCTCTGATGGTCGGCCATCTTGGTTTTGACATCACTTCCGGTTTCCAACCAGACCACCACACTTACCCTACCTCATCTCCTCCCATCTGGTGACTGTTTCATTGATTTTACAGTGTCCTGTCGATTACAAATAAACATTGTTTGCTCAGTTCTGTCCTGTCTGATCTCTGACCATGGAGTCCCTTCATCCAGCGCCAACTGGATAAAACAAGATTTGTTTTAAGAAGCTCAAGTGTGGTGAGGGAGTTCCATGGCAAACAGGGACTCACTGTGGTTTAAGGGTCAGAACCAGGAAATAGGCAGGGGGCAGAAAAACTTGATTGCAAACAGGCAGGACATGGACTTTCCTGATTTGGAGGAACAAGGTAATGACACCTCAGTGCAGAAAGTCAGAATACCAGCTTTTTCTGGCATGTGTCTGCTCCACATTGGCATGTAAATTCAGGCATCAAAGAGGGAAAGAAGAGACTTTCAGCATGTATCTGCTCTTACTGTCTTGTGAACTGAAACCTGCTCCTGATTGCTGCTGCAGTAAAGTAAGTACTACTATGAGATCAGCATTGTGTATCAGTACTTGTAAATCTTTGAACATAATCTGTTAATGTTCAAAAATAGAAATGTTTCACTGCAGCTGAAATAATTAAACATGTGAATGTCTCCTGTGGAATTACAAGATTCATTTAACACTTTATTTTAGTCCTAGGCTCTCACTTTTCTTCTTCCCACATCTTCACCCTCAGCTAACTGCTACTGCTGATAATGCTACATGTGATCAGACAATGGTAAATTATCTGGCAACATGAGGCTGGCTTAGGAGGATGTGGGAGTCACTCTAGTGGTCATTCAATTCAATTCAATTTTATTTGTAGAACGCTTTTTACAATTGACATTGTCGCTAAGCAGCTTTACACAGTCAAAGAACAGTACATGAACAGTGAATGATTGGTCATCCTTGTTGGGCAACTGCCTTATCTCCTCAATTTTTCCACTGTGTCCTCCAACAAATGGGGGTAGGTAGTATTTGGACAATTAGCTGTTATGAGTTTTCCTTTAAACACCACCACCTCAATGGATTTGACAAAAAAGTGTACTTTCAGCTTTATTTAAAGCTAAATTTTAAGGTTTCAGAAGAATATGTAATATTTCATTTTAAGCAGAGTAACTCTATTTTCTAGGGTTTCAAAAGTATTTGAACAAAGTGCTATAATTCCATATATTGCCATAATTTTTATTACTTTGCAGCCGACAACTGTCTGAAGCCTAAGAACATCATCATACAGGGTTTCCAGTTTTGTGGCAAGGAAGTGGAGTCACGAGGCAGCAGTAGAATGGAAAAAAAAAAAGGGTTTATTCGCACACAAACTTGGAAAACGAAAAAATAACTAAGGGAGGTGTCAAAAGAACACGGCAACAATTGGGTGAGATACAGAGAAAGTAACAACGAAAACCAATCTTAAGTACGGTGAGACACAAAACAACAACCAAAATCAGAGACGCAAAGTAACAACAGAAAATCACTGGCTAATGAAAATGATGCTTCGGAGGTCAGGATCTCGAGCTGACTGGGCCAGCCGCAGGATAGGCTGGAGGAGTGGCAGGGTGGCTTCTAGCAGGGCCAGGACCAGCTAGAAGGGAGACAGACTGTGCACTGAAGGGAGCTGCTAGCGTACCCAGAGGTAACTGTGGCTTTGTGACACTAATAGTACAGCCCGTTACACCTCAGAATTCATCCTGATAATTTTGTCAGCAGTCACATCGTTAATACCAGTGATTCCATTCCATGGCAGCTTTACATGTCCATACCACAACACTGCCCCCACCATGTTTAACACATGATGCAGTTGCTTCAGGTCATGAGCTGTTCCTTCCCTTTCCCTAGCATCAAAGGACCCCATGGAACACGATTAATCAGTATTAAGCTTTTTAATGTTATTGTTTCTGTAATTAATCACAATTAACACGTTATTTTGACAGACCTAGTTAACATAAATGGTATTTACAACAGATACAGTGCTGTAAGGCAGTTTGTAATGTGCAGTGGTAGAATTTTTGAAGTAAAGTGGTTTAAATGAGGATGCAGGAAAATCAGCAAAAAGTTAATTCTGGATTGAAATAAGCTTTTCACCACGTTAACATATAGAAGTGTAGCTGTAATGTTCAATAGGTGCAGTCACTGTAATCCTGTAAGAAAAAGATAAAATCTGTTATGGACCAGGCTCATGTGAGAATGGTTATTTTGTGTTAAAGTCCACTACAGATTTGCCCCCTCTGACCTATGACCCACCAGCTCCAAATGTGATAACATTTTCCATGTCTTTTGGGGCTTAAACCGTAAATCATCTAAGTTACTCTAAATAGTCCACAACAACCACATTTTACTGAGGAAATTATGCATTACTATTTTCACATGACATAATATAAACACTATGATAAACACTGTGATATTGGGTGTGGATAGCTATGGATCAAGAGATTGGGGTGGGGTTGATGGTTCTGCCCCTGATTACAGTCACCCAGTCTGTTCTTTTCTCACAGATACTCATCTGGTCACACCCCTGTAGTCTTGTGCTCTTGTCTGTCACAGAGCCAGCCATACACTGCCTCTGGTTAGTTGAATAAATGTTTAAAAAGAAAACAATTCATAATATCAGACTAAAATATAAACAGTATTAATAAAATACAGTTAGATTTGGAATATGGAACAACTGTAGAGCTCCCGCTGCCTAAAAAAGCTCAGAACATTCTGCAGGACCCATCACACCCTGAACATTCTCTGTTTGAACTGCTGCCTTCAGGCAGAAGATACAGGACAATTAAAACAAGGACAAGCAGATTAAAAAACATTTTTTATCCAAGAGCCATTGTTGCCTTAAACGCTGCTAAAAAAGGTTAATTTATTAAGGGAACTGTGCAATAGCTGGAGTATGTATGTGTAACCTACTGGTATTTTACAATTTTCTTATTTAGTAGATTTTAGTTTTTTATTTATTTATGACAATTTTATTCTACTGAAATGATTGCACTCTAATTTTGATGTACAACGTACAATGACAATAAAGTTATTCTTATTATTTATATCATACACAACTTCATAAATTGAATAGAATTTTTTTATTTCTTTGATAATAGAAATAGAAACAGTAATATTTCATGAGCAGCCGACATTTTCTTGCCGGAGGCCAAATGGCTACACACACACACAGTATCACACACTTTCAGCATGGAAGGCTCCTCCTCCACCTCCTCCTGCTCAGATCTGTTCACCATCTCTCACTCTCTCACTCTCACAGTAACACACTGTGAGCTGGAGGATCTTGTTTCCACTCGGGTGATTTTTGGCGTTGCATCAGAAGAAGTCGGGGCAAGAGAGAGAGAGAGAGGAGGGAGGAGGAGGAGAGAAACAGAGACAACAGCTTTAACCAGGTTAATAGGCAGCCTAGTAACAAGATAAATCAGCAGGTTAATCATCGATATAAAGCAGCAGTGTATTAAACCGCAGCAGATAATTGTAGATTTAGCCAGTGGATGTGAAAAGAGAAACCGATGGAGTCTGAAGAAAATCTGCTCAGTGTTTTTCTGCAGCTGCTGCTCATCGGATCACAGTTCACCCTGGTAACACTCTGTTTTTATCCCTGGTTATATTCACTTCCTACTGTTTCTATTTCCATTCTGCAATAATAACAAATCACTCTGATGCATGTTTCTGTTAATATTTTATAGTATGTCATATGGTAGGCTATGCACACTGCACCCTGGAACACTTGAACAAACTCGTAATGTATTTTTATTCCAACCTATTGTACTGTGAGTCACAAAAGGTGATGCTGCTATCAGAGAGAGTAATTTATTTTATTGTTTTGCAAATGAATTTCAAATATATGAAAGTCAAACCAAAATAATGACAGAGAATTTAATGTATTGTTAAATTATAAATTAGAGCACTCTTGTGTTTTTTTTAGATTTAAAGACCAAAAACTCATTTACATCTTTATTGTATTTATCCTTAGTGTTGCTGTATGCTACCAGTCCTTTGCTAAGAACAAATACTGAGCTAGTTTTTGGTCAGAGCTGGGCTAAAAATGTTCCTGTCTTTCCAGTCTTTGTGCTAGGCTTACAGTCTGTCTGCTAAGCTAGCCTGACAGTTTACTTTTGTCTCTAATATTTTTGCAAAGCTAGGCTTTCCCTTTGTTTGTGCTAAGCTAGGGTTAAAATTAATTCCATTCAAAAACAAAAATCGCAGTCCACTAAAACATTTAACATGTACTGTATGTGTGTGTGTATATATATATATATATATATATATATATATATATATATATATATATATATAAATTCCCTTCTCGCTCCTTCCTTGGAGAGGTTTTTATTTCTTCAACCTCGGGTCCTCTACCAGAGGCCTGGAAGCTTGAGGGTCCTGCACAGTATCTTAGCTGTTCCTAGGACTGCACTCTTCTGGACAGAGATCTCAGATGTTGTTCCTGGGATCTGCTGGAGCCACTCTCCCAGTTTGGGAGATACAGCCCCCAGTATAACCACAGATACCACTATATAAAAATCTCTGCAAGACAGTAGAGATCCATCCTTATAAGATAAGAATTCTATATTGTTATTATACATACACATAATGATATTTCTCCTGGTAGCTCTCATCAAAGAGAATTAAACATGCATAGTAACAGTAATAAACAATAAATAAAGTAAGAAATGGATGTAGAAATGGACAATGTGTGTAAATAATACATTATATTACATACATTATTATTACTCCATGTATATATCTCAGCTCTGTTCCATACTCTGCATATCTGTAAAATCTAATTGTAAACAAACCTGTTGTACATCACAATTCTGAGTCAATTGATTTTATGTTTATCTTCTACAATAAGCCTTTAAAAAAATACATGTGGAGTCTGGTGCATTTCTGGTTACAATAAGCTGTAAACCTATCACAGGCTTAGTAAAGCAGGACGTTGGGTGGCAGCAGTCAGGAAGACGATTTTTGGTGCAGTTTAATTCTCAATTATGAGAGGAAAAAATTTATTATAAAAATGGAACAAAATGTGTTTGTGATTTAACACTTCTTTAACACATTCTTTGATTTTCACATCTTTAACACATTTGTTCCGTTTAGCACATTTAAATGTGTTGTTACATTTCCCTCTATGGTATGATTATTTATGTGACTGTCTCAGCTCATCCTGCTAATAATGATGACAACATGACAACAATTGCATGTAGTGATTCCGATTGACGCATGTAAATTGAGAAACTGAATAAAGGTATCAATAATTATAAATACACAAAAAAAGATTTTTGATAATCGTTGAAAGAAGCTGCTCTCTGGTCAGTGTCATTGCCACTTTAGTGATATTAAAGGTTGTAGTTTATGTAAACACTCTGCACTCTGCATTAATCAACACATGTTCTATCCATCATTGTCTTTTGACTTCCTGTCCAAAAGGTGGGTCCTTCAGCCCCTGAGGAGAGCTGGCAGGTGTACAGTTCAGCTCAGGACTCTGAAGGTCGATGTGTTTGTACAGTGGTTGCTCCTCAGCAGACGGTCTGCTCCAGAGATGCTCAAACGAAACAGCTGCGGCAGCTGCTTGAAAAGGTACAATATATCACTTAATACTTCAGCTTACTGACTGATTATACAAGTATTGATATTATTAATTAATGTAATGTAACTAAGTATATTTACTGTGTCTGTGATGATAATTCTGGGATAAAAAAATTGTGTTGGAAAGGTTACTTTTTAAATATGGTACAGAATACTATTTACTTTGTAAATGTACTTGAAATAAATTAACATCTCATTACTCCAAAGTAATGCCACTTATTATTACATTATTTTACAAAATACATTTTCCAACAAATGTTTTAAACTAGGCAGTTTGCACCAATCAACAGTAATGAGGTTTAAAATAAGAGAATTGATTAAACAGAAGAAATGATGGAACCTAAGTGGACAACTCGCAGGTACTGCAAAACTTTTTATCAGTGGCTAATATATGTGTGAAAATGATGTGTCACCATTCTTTCACAATTTGAGCCCGATGAACCCTTGCATTATCATCTTGGAATATGACTGCAACATCAGGGAAGAAAAATGCATTGATGGAATAACTTGGTCATTCAGTACATTCAGGTAGTCAGCTGTCCTCATTCTTTGGACACATAACTTTGCTGAATCTAGACCTGACCAACTGCAGCAACCCCAGATCATAGCACTGCCCCCACAGACTTGTACAGTAGACACTAGGCATGGTGGGTGCCTCACTTCACCGACTCTCTTACCCTGATGCTCCCATCACTCTAGAATAGGGTAAATTTCGACTCATCAGACTGCATGACCTTCTTCCCCTGCTTAATTCAATTCAATTCAATTCAGTTTTATTTGTATAGCGCCAATTCACAACAGAAGTTATCTCAAGGCACTTTACAGTGTTTAAGGTTTAAGACCTTACAGCGAATAATTATACAAAAAAATGATACAGAAAACCCAACAATCCCATTTGAGCAAGCTTAGGCAACAGTGGAGAGGAAAAACTCCCTTTAGAGGAAGAAACCTCCAGCAGAACCAGGCTCATAGTGGGCGGCCATCTGCCTCGACCGGTTGGGGTGAGTGGAAAGAGTCAAGATTTGTTTCCGACCACATTTCTTCCTCGAAGATAATGGTTCCCCACTATCCGTCTAGTTTTTTAATAATGCTTTGGAAAGTTCTTAACCTAATTTTAGTAGTTTCTGCAATCTCCTTAGAGGCTTGTACAGTAGGCACTAGACATGATGGGTGCATCACTTCACCTGCCTCTCTTCCTATCCTGATGCATTTACATTTACATTTACATTTAGTCATTTAGCAGACGCTTTTATCCAAAGCGACTTACAAGTGAGGAACAAGGCAAGCAAACAAAATCTAAGTCAAGAAGAAACAACATCAAAGCAAAGTGCTATTGAAAAAGTGTTTCTGTTTCAAGAGATGTTAGAAAGGGTAGAATTTTTTTTTTTTTTAAGTGCAAAGGAAGATGCAGAAGAGTTCTGTTTTCAGCAGTTTTTTAAAGATTGCAAGTGAGGTGGCTGAGCGTGCAGAGATAGGCAGCTCATTCCACCATCGTGGGATCACTGAGCTGAACAGTTTTCCTTGGTGTCGACTGTGTGGTGCTGGTACCACCAGACGACGTTCCCTGGTTGAGCGCAGTGGACGGGAGGGGATGTAGACCTGAACGATTGAATTGAGATAAGATGCACCCATCACTCTGGAACAGGGTAAATCTGGACTCATCAGACCACATGACCTTCTTCCATTGGGCAATTCTTAACCTAGTTTTAGTAGTTCCATCAATATCTTTAGAGGTTTTCTTGACTTGATTCATGCCAATAATTTGATCCTTCTGCATCAGTTTGGGTTAAAGAACTTGTTGGCAGCTGAAACATAATCATCCATGCAGAACGTATTCAATGGAAGTCTCTTCCTTATTAGCGTAATTAAATCCAGGTGGTGACTTTTTTTTCGATGGGCAATGTACATTCAGATGTAATGAGGTGTAAACTCTAAAGTGGTTGTATATTTTTTCTTAATAATTGTATTACACTTGCATTTGTTTTTGTTACGTTTCCTGCCTTGTCCCTTTGGTTGGTTTTGTTTTTGTTTCCCTCCTGTGTTTTCACCTGCTCCAGCCCCTTCCTGCCATTCCTATATTTGGACTTATATTTGGACCTCTTTCTCCACTCACCAACTCATTAATCATGGATTTGTTTCACCTGTTTGTCCCCATCCCTTTATAAGCTCCCCTCAGTCTTCCACTCATTTCTGGTTTGTTGGATTTTGTTTGCACCGTACTCAGCTCTTATTCTTGTTCGTTCATTCGTTCATCATTAGGATTATGCTGGACTTTTTTGCAACACTACTCCACGTTCGTCAGTTGGTCTTTATCACACAGTCATTTTGGATCACTCAGGACTCCCTGTTTGTTGCACCCTGGTCTGTCCCCCTGTTTGTTCTTGTTTGTAAATTTGCATTTTTCGCCTGCCATTTCAGTGCCTTTTTGTTGTTACTTTGTACGTCTAGTTTGTATGTTAGTTTTTTGTCTGCAATACTGCATAGTTTTTTGTTGTTATTTCATTTTGTTTGGTTTTTGTATGTTAGTATTTTGCTGCCTTTGGCAGTGATTTTTGTTTCTTGCTTTGTATTTTCTAATTAGTGAGTTTGTTTGTGTTCGGTTAGTGTTTGTGCTTCGTTTGTGTTTTGTGATAGTTTGTCCATTTCTGTACATTAATCTTGGTACTTTGTGTTGTTGAGTTAATATTTGTTACTGCCTCTACAGTTATTTGGTTCTTTGTATGTTCAGTCTGTGTGTTTAGTTTGGGTTTTTTTGCATGCATAACTGCAGTGTTTGGTTGCTACTTTGTTCACACTGTTTGTTACTTTTGTATCCATCGTGTTTTTGGGTCTCTTTAGGTTAATACTTGGTTTTGCTGTAGTCTTGTTTGAGTTTTTCCTTGCCATGTCTCCTGTTTTTTGGATAGGTTTATATTAAATCCTTTTGTTTGCCAACCTCTCGTTCGTTAGTTTGTCAGTTCGTAACAGTTTTGTTTAAAAATTGATTCGACCTAGATCTGAATTGAATCTAACTAGTTACTTCAACCATTGGGAATAACAAACTGACAATGACAATTATTATAAATGTACATTATATAGTATAGGGTTAGTATAGTGTAGTGTAGGATGTGATACTGTTATGTTTTCCAGGTGCAGAATATGAGTCAGTCTATTGAGGTTTTGGACCAGCGGACTCAGAGAGATTTGCAGTTCGTGGAGAAAATGGAAGTTCAGCTGAAAGGTCTGGAAAACAAATTCAAACAGGTGGAGGATGGACACGAGATCAACGTCGCAAGACAGTACAAGGTTCCACCCACATCATGACCTCATGGCTTAGACTACCAATCAACAGCTGAGTCCAGCTTTATATAAATGAAATATTATAATTCCTGAAACCAAAAGTGATTTCCTAGGTGTCAGTGCAGATCAGTAAAATAGGTTCATAATAATCTTACACATTTGTCTACCAACTTAACTTGACCCGACTCCATTCTACACTGCTCCAAAATAATAAAGGAACACTTTTTATTTAGAGTTTAGTGTCAAACCTCGAGGATGTTGATCCGTTAAGTAGCAGAAGGGCTTGTTAATCAGTTTCAGCTGCATGTGTTAGTGAAATTAACAACAGGTGAAGTAGAGGGGCAACAATGAGGCGACCCCCAAAACAGGAATGGTTTTACAGGTGGCGGCCACTGACATTTTTTTCTCTCCATCTTTTCTGACAGTTTTTCTCACTGGTTTTGCATTAGACTGGGGTCAGTCACTACTGGTAGCAATAGGTGATACCTGGACCCTACAGAGGTTGAACAGGCAGTCCAAGTCCTCCAGGATGTTGCATCAGTAAGTGCCATTGTCAGGTTTGCTGTGTCTCCCAGCACAGTCTCAAGAGCACAGAAGATTCCAGGAGAGTCTAGAAAGTCCTTAACCCATCAACAGGACCGATATCTATCTTTTGTGCAAGGAGGAACAAGATGAGCACTGTCAGAACCCTACAATATGACCTCCAGTAGGCCACTGGTGTGAATGTCTCTAACCAAACAATCAGAAACAGACTTCATGAGGGTCACCTGAGGGCTAGACATTCCCTTATGGGCTCTGTGCTCACTGCCTGGCACCATGGAGCTAGATTGGCATTTGCCATTGAATTGGCAGGTCTGCCACTGGGCCCCTGTGCTATTCACAGATAAGAGCAGGTTTGCCCTGAACATGTGACAGACATGAAAGGTCTGGAGAAGCAGGGGAGGATGTTATGCTGCTTGCTACATCATATCCATGGAGGGACGCACAGATCTCTACAAACTAGACAACAGCACCCTTAGTGCCATTAGGTATCGGGATGAAATCCTTGGAACCACTGTCAGAACCTACACTTGTGCAGTTGGTCTTGGGTTTGTCCTGGTGACAACAATGCCCAGCTTCATGCTGTTAGAGTATGCTGGCAGTACCTGAAGGATGAAGAAATTGATACCATTGACTGACCCCTACGCTCGATTGATAATATGATTTTGATTTATTTTTTCACCATTTAAATCTGATGTAGTTTCAAAGTGTTCCTTCAGTTTTTTTTGAGCAGTGTACTAACTTTTGGAAACTTTCTTTTCCACTGCAAATATGATTCCTCCTCTGTGTAGTTAGTCGTCATAGTTACACCACATGACACTGCCAAGAGCAGAACAATGGAGGAGATTAAAGTTATGTGTCTGTTTGTCAGAAGGAGGCCAATTTATGTAGTTTTGGAGTACTGATATTAAAGTTAACTATCCAAATGTACTTGGTGAGTAATTAATTAATGTTCAATGTGGAAATCTTAATTAAAATCCTTAAGTCATCAGAGCTGTCTGTCTTTTAGTCCATCAAGGCAAAAATGGAGGAGTTGCGTCCTCTGATCCCAGTCTTGGAGGCCTACAAGGCAGATGCATTGCTGGTCCGACAGTTTAAGGAGGAGGCAGCAAATGTGACGGAGGTGCTGGGATCGCTGCAGGAACAAATGGGAGGACTGGACTACCAAGAGCTCCACAGCCGTGTAATCAGCCTGGAGGACAGACTGAAGGCTTGCATGCAGAGGCTGGGTGAGTAAACGGCAACAATAGTAATTAAAATAATAAACAGTCTAACATCTTTTCACATTTGTTTTTTCAGCAATGTATTTTGGTCAACCACACAAAGTCAACACTTGCTCGCCAACATGCACCAGTCAGTCACAACATTAACATGGGCGGGTGGTGTTGTTTGATGTACACAGTCAGTTGACCTTTTTTTTAAATTTCCGTGTGGTCCACGTGGTTCTGTTATTTTGTCAACCGTGACAATTTGTGCCATTAAATCCAAAATGGATAATGGATAACTTTGCTGGGTCTTCCAGCAAAACTGTGAGCAAGTTGGTTCATTAACTTTTGAATAACACTAAAGTAAAGGCCCTGGAGTGGCCCTGTCAGAGGTCAGATGTCAATCTATGAGAATCTTTGCCAGGACATCAGAGTTAATGTCCATGCTTGAAAACCACACAATTTGGTTCAGTAGGAACAATTTGTTCCTAGAACAATATGTTCTATAAGGTCTTAAGCCTTTCATTACAAAATGGTTTGAGATGACTCTTTGTGTGATTCAGTTCTATATAAATTAGCTAAGTTAAAAGGCAATTCTTCAATTGACTACGATCCCTCAAGAGACTAGAGCTATTTAGAAACTACCATAAAATGTTGTGACTAATAATTTTCAGAGGGCTAAGAAAGTTAATTTTTGTGTTTTCTTTTGTCTGTTCAATTCATCAGTTTTATATCTTAAACTTAGTGAAACCTTTGGATTTGTCTCTTTGGAAATAATTAAGCTATAAACAGTTTTGTTTCCAATTTTCAATTTCCATGGTAAAATTAAGGGTTCTGTTTGATATTATAAGGGGCCTAATAATTTTGTCTTTAATCATATGTTGTTTATCATTCAGCCTGCGGGAAGCTGACAGGAATCTCTGAGCCAATCACCATCAAGACTTCTGGATCGAGGTTTGGATCGTGGATGACTGATCCACTTGCTCCAGCTGGAGACAACAGAGTAAATCTGATCAACCCAACACACAATACAACATGTTAATGTTAATGTTAATGTTAACATCTACAACAACAATGCCAAAACAGCTTGAGACTCGGGGCAGGGGTGAATGGAAAACAGGTTTATTAACAAGTAGACTCAAAAAACGTATAACTAAGGGAGGTGTCAAAAGGACACAACATAAAACTAGAGAAATATGAAAAACAAAGTGACAACATAAAACTACCAGAATGGTGGGACACAAAGTAACAAACAAGAAGAGCAAAAATGAAAACCTGGGATACAACTACAACAAAGAATCACTGCATGGGGACAAGCAAACAACTCATGGAAACAGGAAACAAAAGTCCAGAATTGAGGGGGCAAAGTCCAGGGTGTACAAAGGAAGATAACAGGTAAAGGAGAATGGCTGGAAGCAGGACTGGATGAGTGGAGAGTGAAGTAGTCAAAATTAGGGCATCAGGAAGTGGCTGGTGAGCAGAGTAACTGTAGTAGAACCGTGTGGAAGAGGGAGGGAGGAGGAAAAACAACAGCTGAGCAGGGATGAGGCAGGAATCGTGACAGTTACTGTCCAACCAGAATTTAGATTTTTTTATTCAACCATCTCAAAGCTTTAATATGTGCTTTGATTTAAAATGTAGTATGGAGGGTATGAATGAGAAAATGAGAAAGGGTCCGTGAGATTGAAGCCGCTTAGCCTGTTTAGCCATACTTATTACATTCAAAGACTTAAATTTCATGTTTTCAATTTCAATTCAATTCAATTTTATTTGTAGAGCGCTTTTTACAATTGACATTGTCACAAAGCAGCTTTACACAACCAAAGAACAGTACATGAACAGTGAATGTGTATGAATCATGAAATGAGATTGTCCCTGTTGAGCAAGCCGAGGGCGACGGTGGCAAGGAAAAACTCCCTGAGAAGGCAACAGGAAGAAACCTTGAGAGGAACCAGACTCAACAGGGAACCCATCCTCATATGGGTGATTACATGCTATGTAGGCAGCAGTCCAGTATAACAGTTAATGTCTTTAAGTTAATGTGGAGTCCAGTTAGTTAATTGCAGGCAGATTTGTTCCATTCCTGGACTATTGAGCGTTGAGTCGAGACCTTCGAGAAACAGCTGCCGACGTCCGCCGAGGCCAAGACCGACTTCATAGTAGTGTTTGACCAACTCCAGTCTCCAAACGCATCCCATAGAGCAGACGGTGGATCCGAGCGACGAGATCTCCAGCCAGAAGTTGGGCATCAGGACGAGTCAGACAGGTCCAGAGGGCAGAGGGTGGAATAACGTGTAGCTCGACAGAGAGACAGGAAGAGGGAAATAGAGAGGTAGAGAAAGAGAGAGATGACAGTTAGTTGTATTCACAGTCGGATAAAGTTTGAGGTGAATGTATATGTAGAATAGTGCAGCAGGGACTCCGGCAGGACTAATTATGACAGCCTAACTAAAAGGATGGGCCAGAAGGAAACACAGAGATGAGGGCTCCCTGGGATGTAGAGCAACCGAACACTTCACCATCAACAAAGAGAGAGTTGGAAAGACAGCATCTAAACATACCAGTTCACCATAATGCTCTACGTCCATGAGTCCTTCCCAGATCTATTTACAAAATGCTTGACTAAATAAATAGGTTTTCAGCCTAGACTTAAACACTGAGACTGTGTCTGAGTCCCGAACGCTATTTGGAAGGCTATTCCATAACTTTGGGGCTTTGTAAGAAAAGGCTCTGCCCCAGCTGTAGTTTTTGTGATACGAGGTACTGACAGGCAGCCAGCATCCTTTGATCGAAGTAGGCGTGGTGGATCACAAGACACTAGCAGTTCACTTAGATAGTGCGGCGCAAGACCTTTTAATGCTTTAAATAGATAGATAGATAGATAGATAGATAGATAGATACTTTATTGATCCCCAAGGGGACATTTTGGTGTTGCAGCAGCCATTACACACAAAAACATTTGAACATTGAGTAACATGATCTACACAACAATACATGAGACACACTACAAGAATAACACAGAGAATAGACAGTAATACCAACAAAACACACAGTAGGACTTGAATGTAAAGTGACTTACTTACACATTGTTAAACCATTAGCGTGGACACTGACTCTCTGTCAGGGAGTCATTGTACAGGCTGATGGCTGTTGGCACAAATGACTTCCTGAACCGTTCCTTGTCACAGCAGAGCTGGAGAAGTCTCTGACTAAAACTGCTCCGCTGTTTGACAAGTGTGCTGTGGAGAGGATGTGAGCTGTTCTCCATGATGCTCAGCAGTTTGTGCAGCATCCTCCTCTCCACCACCTGCTCTAAAGGTTCCAGAGAAGCCCCCAGCACAGAGCCAGCTTTCCTGATCAGCTTATTCAGCTTCTTAGTGTCACTGGCTCTGATGCTGCTGCCCCAGGAGACGACAGCAAAGAATATTGCACTGGCTACAACAGACTGGTAAAAGATCTGCAGCATCTTGTTGCACACATTAAAGGACCTGAGCTTCCTCAGGAAGTAGAGCCTACTCTGTCCCTTTCTGTATACAGCCTCTGTGTTGAATTTATCTGTACTAACAGGCTATGTACCATAGGCTTTTAAGGTTGCTGTAGTCAAACCTCTAGAGTGAATCATAATACAAAAACAGTACTTCTCTCGATTATTGTCTTGTTAGATCTTAGTGCTGGATTCGACACTGTCAATCACAACATTTTATTCCACAGACTGGAATATGTGATTTGGGTTATTGTGTTCCACAGGGTTCTGTTCTTGGTCTTAGTCTGCTGGGAAACCTCTCTTAATACACTGAGCGCCTCGCCTCTTATCTATCCATTCAAATGCCACCATTGCATGTCATTAACTTTTCTCTCTCCCGTAGTTGTGTTCCTTTCTCTCTCTCTCTTTCTCTGTTTTCTTCTGCAGGTATTCTCGGCTTTAAAGCTGTATATTTCCAGAATCCAGTAAATGGTCATACCAACCTGCCCAGTGTTTTGCTGCTTGCTTTTGTTGTTTTTTTTTGTTAGGTTCTTCTGTTAAAGAGAGTTTTTAAAATGTATTTATGAACTTATTTATGTTATTTTTTTTGTTTTGTTGCTCTGCAGGTGTGGTACATGGATGGTTACCATAACAACCGATTTGTTAGGGAGTATCAGTCAATGTATGACTTCATGACAACTGATAACTTCACCTCTCACCGCCTGCCTCATCCCTGGTCTGGCACTGGTCAGGTGGTCTATAATGGATCCCTTTACTTTAACAAGTTCCAGAGTCACATCATCATCAAGTTTGACTTCAGCACATCGCTTATCAGTCGTTCCCGACAGCTCGACTTTGCTGGCTACAATAACATGTATCATTACTCCTGGGGGGGGCATTCAGACATTGATCTCATGGTGGATGAGGGGGGGCTCTGGGCTGTCTATGCCACCAATCAGAATGCTGGAAATATTGTCCTCAGTCAGTTGAACCCAATCACTCTGCAGATCATCCGCAGCTGGACCACCAACCACCCGAAGCGCAGTGCTGGTGAGGCATTTATGATATGTGGAACTCTGTATGTTACTAATGGGTACTCGGGTGGAACTAAAGTTTATTATGCCTATTCCACTAATTCTTCCATTTATGAGTACATAGACATTCCTCTGACAAATAAATACAGCCACCTGTCCATGCTTGACTACAACCCCCGAGACAGAGCGCTGTATGCCTGGAATAACGGCCACCAGGTCCTTTATAATGTTACACTTTATCACATTATACAGTAAAAATAAAGAATAATTAGTGAGATTCACAATACCTAAAGGAAGAGCAAAGAGTTAAAGCTACTTCCTATAATGTTACTTTACTAAACACAATGCACATCTACAATCCCTAAGACAAAGCACTGTATGCCTGGAACAACAGCCACTTTTATTGTTTCACTTGATCACATTTTTACAGTGATATTAAGGAATAATTGTGGTAAAATCACACACACAAATAGCAACACAAAATTAATTAATATCCAGCTAAGTCTGACTATACAATATAATGAATATAGAAAATTTTGTCTGTCTTGTCTGATAAGAGACAGACACATATTAGCTACGCTTAGCACAAAAACTGGACTCAGACCATCTAGTTGGCAGGTTTCTTTAACACCAGCAAACCACCAACAAAACCTGAGCATTATGATAAGAAATTACTGTCGGTTCATGATAAACATCTTTCATTTAAACACACAGGTGCCAACAACACATTCAACATAAAACGGCAACAATTAAGTCCACACTTCCTTTTAGAAGGCAAAAATTGGCATTTGCCAGACAGGCTATGCAAACACTTAATAAGACATACTTTTAGCAAGTCTGAGCTTTGGTTTTTGATATTGATATACTTTACCAATTCCACTGGAGAAAATCTTGTGGAGCCAGAGTGTCATCATAAAACCCAGAGACTGCAGTGGTTCATTCATTGTCCACTGAAAAGTTTAAAATTTTATACCTGAAGTGGAGTAACATACAGATCAGACAGAGTTAGGTGTATTTATTTAGAGCCATCTTACCCAAACTCTGTATCCAGTCTTTGTGCCAAGACCAAACCCCCACAGTATTGGACTGTTAACTTTTATGTCTTTTCTTAGCTTAATATAAAGTAACACTGATTTTATGATAAGGACTTGTGTTTTTGGCAGAAATGAACTTGAAACACAGACACATTCAATGTAATCCAATTTTGTTTTCCAAACTATCAGACACTGAAATGTTAATTGATGTTTACATGTCTCACACTGAGGAATGATACATATTTTTTAAAAATCTGTTTATGTTCCTGTGGGTGAATTACCTATGTTATGAAATTAGACTAACTGAAGTAATAATATTAACAGAAAATCATGTGTTTTCTTACTGTTGTGTATTATATAGCAATACAGAACCTTTGTTCACTCTTTGTCAATATTTCACTTTGTTTTCAAATTATTTACTTAATCTTTACTAGGGCTACTGTATTATATTTCACTCTATTGTTGTAAGTGGAATTGCCAGACAAAAGGCAGGGCAAAGCAAAGCATTGTGGGATGTAATCACTGAGCAGGCTTTATTAGGTCCTTCTCAGCTGTTAGTTTAAGAAAGGAACAGTGTCTGAACGGTAAAGTTCTGCAGCGCCCTGATCTGACATTACTTGTTGGCTGGTACTTTTCTTTGTCCTGATTGCGCTATTAACAAACTTATAGCTCTTCTTCTTTGCTGGTATGTTCAGGTGTGAGTATAAGCTCTTATCACCAATGAGACTCTGAAAAACCTCCATCTACTACTCAGGATTCTCCATAACCACCAAGTCCATGTGCCCATGGGTGGGTTGGTGTATCTTTACCAGGGGTTTGTTTTGAGCATTCATGAGTACTGTATATCTGAGCTTTCAGAGACAATGACATCCATCTGAAAGGTTTGATGGCTGTAGAAATGTGAAAGTTGTTGTTGGGGTTGTTAGACACAATAACTTCTGTTGTGAATTGGCGCTATACAAATAAAACTGAATTGAACTAAATTGAATTGAAATTGAATTGAATAGACATACCCTAGAGACGATTTTGTACAGTGAGAGGACTGTTTTTTGCCAATTTCATTGTCCTGGTATATAGTAGTATTTAACAGCTTTTTACATATGTAACTGATCTATTTAAATTGTGTTTGAGTGTGGGAGCACCTTAAGATGAGGAACTGTATAAAAATATTAAGAGTAATGAAACTGAATGATGAAATGCTTTGTTCTTGCTTATTGTGTTTTGTAATTGAAGTGGTCTAAAGTGAATGTCATGCCTTTGTTGTACATTAATATTCAGAATGGAACAATAAATGCTGTTGGAATTTAGTGGTTGTAACAAACAAACATAAAGACAAAATCTAATGTTTATTAATTAATTGCATGTAATGTGTAAAAGGATTACTTCGTTTTTATAACTGGTAGCCTTAACAGCAGATGTGTATATGATTGCATCACCCAACCATGACTTGTTTTGAACAAAATGCAATAAAATGAAGAGTTTGCTTCATAAGTAAACTTTATAATCAGCTGGCTGTATGTGAAAAGAGCCGGGTTAAAGAGTAAAATGCACTTGAGTACTAAGGTACCACAGGTCACACTCATCGTTATATATTGAAGTCATGAATCTCATGGGTCAGGTGCTTTTCATGGGGTATTAAGAATCCTAGTGTGGGAAGTTGTGAGACATTGGATACAGACCTAATTATATAATGTAATTGAAATGCTGTATTTTTGATGAGACAGTGTACAACTTCCTGTTCCTGTTGGTCACTGCTTCTAACGTAGCTGATCACTACAGTGACACTTTGTACATCTGTGGAATTCTGCGAAGTCATATATTTTCTTGTTCTTATTCCATGTAATCACTGTTTGACTGTGAACTTTAACAATCTAAGTGATTTAAAATGGCAAGCTTTTCTAGTTCTCAAGCCTGCCTTCCAGTCCTTAAAATTGATGCTTACCGGTCATACCAACCTGCCCAGTGTTTTTGCTGCTATTACTGTGGCTTAAAGTTAATGTAGCAGTGATTCAAAAAAGTTAACTTTTGCTGTGTCAATGATTATGTTACTGTGATTACATATAAAAACTTTTATGAATTGGATGTCTTCCCTACTGTGTGGAAAATGTTATTGTACGTTGCCGGTCCAAAAAAAGTCACCACCTGGATATATCTAAGCAAACAGGTAAGAGCCTCCCAATTAAAAATTACAGCATGGATGATTATTTTTCAGCTGTCAACAAGTAATTAAGATAAGATAAGATAGACTTTATTCATCCCACGATGGGGAATTTGTTTTGTCTACAGCAGCAAGGTGACATTAAATAGGACAACAGTACAGAAAAAAGGGGAGAGTGGACAGCATCGATATTAACTACACAAGAAAAAATAAAATAGACAAATTAATTACACACCAAACAACAATAATATAACCAGTTAACACCAGTATAAAAATGACATAAACAACAACAGCAACAACAAATGAAATACACCGTGTAGGTACACAGTGTGTCACTGTAGTACTGTGTTGTATAGTCTGATGGCTGTGGGGAGGAATGACCTGTGGTAGTGCTCCTTCTTGCACTGTGGGTGTAACAGTCTCGTGCTCAAGGAGCTGGTCAGAGCCTCTACAGTTTACAGTAACCCTACCTCATGCAGCGAGTAGCTTCTCATTTCTTAAACAACCATGTCGGAAGACACATCCTGTGGTCATGGAAAAGATGTTAATCTGTTTCAGAATGGTCAAACCTGCATACTTACTCCCTGTTCAGGTTAACAAATCGTTTAGGTTACCCCGATTTGCAGAGACAGGGTTGAGAGTGTGGGTCTCGTCTTCTTCAATCTTCTGTGAAAAGGGGGTAAAGTGGGTCCCCGTGGAGCTCCAGGACCAGCTGCAGTGAACTGCTGTCTTCTCCAGTTATCCTAGTACCAGTAGGATAAAAAAAATAAATAACAAAAGATAAATAACCAAAATTTATAAATAATAAATATAAGTGCTAAGAATGGGGAAACCCTAAATAAGTGCTAAGAACATGCAATAAAAACTCATGTTAACATCAAACCACACATAAAAAACATATTTTGTAAAATTAAAACAAATTAAAAAACCTCCCCCATTATAGGTTTCATATTCATGGTTATTTTTGTCAGTAAAGTTATTTTTCATTATGCCTGTTGGAATCATTGTACTTAGTGTTTCTATCCAGTGCCTTTCTTTCCTTTTCCGCTGTCCATCCATCCAGGTGGGACATAACTCTAGGCGGGAAATGGTGAGATGCTGTTCTGAATGCAAAATGTTGGACCAATACTTTGAGTTTCCCTTTTCAGATAGTATAAAGGTGCTGAATAACATGAAATGGTAGAATTAGAATGGATAGAGGAGGAAGGAGAGAGGAGAGGAGCTCAGTGTATCAGTAGATTTCCCCCAGCAGACTAACCTATAGCAGCAGAACTAAGAGATGGTTCAGAGTCACCTGATCCATCTCTAACTATAAGCTTTATAAAAAAGGAAAGTTTTAAGTCTACTCTTAAATGTGGAGAGGGTGTCTGCCTCCCGAACCTAAACTGGGAGCTGGTTCCACAGGAGAGGGGCTTGATAGCTAAAAGCTCTGCCTCCCATTCTACATTTGGAAACTCTAGGAACTACAGGTAAAACTGCAGTCTGAGAACGTAGAGTTCTGCTTGGAAGATATGGAACTATGAGGTCTTTAAGATAAGATGGAGCCTGATTATTAAGAGATTTATAAGTGAGGAGAAGATTTTTTTAATTATTTTAACGTTAACCCTAACCCTTCCAGTCTGTGTAATAAAATGTTGTGATCTATAGTGTCGAATGCAGCACTAAGATCTAACATGACGAGTATAGAGAGTAGTCCATTGTCTGATACTAATAGAAGATCATTAGTGACATGTGCTGTTTCTGTGCTATGATGTACTCTAAATCCTGACTGGAAATCTTCATACAAGTTATTGCTACGCAGGTGGTCGTACACATGCTTAGACACTACCTTTTCAAGAATTTTAAAGACAAAGGGCAGATTGGATATTGGTCTATAATTCGCTAAGACCCCTGAGTCCACAGTAGGATTTTTGAGTAGGGGCTTGAGTACAGCAACCTTAAAAGCCTGTGGTACATAGCCTATTTGTAAAGATTGATTGATTTGATCTAATATGGACGTGCTGATCAAAGGTAGGGTTAGGGGGTTAGGAACTAAGGGAAGAGCCATTCCCCCCTCACGAGGGACCGGGAATGCACGGGCCCTCCCCAGGAATCCTGCTGTTGGCCTATCCCCAGGCCCAGATCCTGAAATGTAATGGGGACGCTGTCCCCGTCTCTTGTTGTGGACCTCCGTCCACTCCATGTAAGCCCTGTTTCCAGGAAAATGAAATGAATGGTGTTTAAAAGAAAACTGTAGAAAGAGCTAAGGCAGGCAGAGATGTTATCCCTTCAGGAGTCAGAAGCGAAATGAACTAGCTTTGCAAATTCAGGGGCCTCCTCCCGGTGGGACAGGACCGGAAAACCTCCCCTACGAGGCGTCCCGGGGGCATCCGAAACAGATGCCCAAGCAACCTCAACTGGCCCCTCTCGATGTAGAGGAGCAGCGGCTCTACTCCGAGCTCCTCCCGGGTGACTGAGCTCCTCACCCTATCTCTAAGGGTGCGCCCAGCCACTCTACGGAGGAAACTCATTTCGGCCGCTTGTATCCGCGACCTTATCCTTTCGGTCATGACCCAAAGCTCATGACCATAGGTGAGGGTAGGAACGTAGACTGACCGGTAAATCGAGAGCTTTGCCTTTCGGCTCAGCTCCTTTTTCACCACGACGGACCGGTACACCGACTGCATTACTGCTGCCGATGCACCAATCCGTCTGTCAATCTCACGCTCCCTTTTACCCTCACTCGTGAACAAGACCCCAAGATACTTAAACTCCTCCACTTGAGGGAGGATCTCCCCCCCAACCTGGAGTGTGCAAGCCACCTTTTTCCGGTTGAGAACCATGGCCTCGGACTTGGAGGTGCTGATTCTCATCCCAGCCCCTTCACACTCGGCTGCAAACCGCCCCAGTGCATGCTGGAGGTCCCGGTCTGATGAGGCCAACAGGACAACAT
>NC_046623.1:19851130-19868630 GCF_900324465.2 Anabas testudineus
ATGACCTTAATCCCGATGGGTGTTGACTGCGAGTGTCGCCGGTCCATGTATTCATGGGTTATTAATGGAGTATTTTCTCCACCGGCTCCGTCGTTCACCTGTGGGATTGCGTCTGTTCTGTTATGTAAGGGGGATGATGAAATTTCTCCAGGTTCAGGTAGGGATGGGGATGATGCTGTGTGTCGTACAGTCAACTCTGGTGGAGTATCATGATCTAATGATTCCGATCCAGAGGACGGCAGATCCGACAGGGATGATTCAAAACCATGCTCAATAAAAGATCGGGTTTCGTCAATGGTTTCCTGGGTTAATCTCGCTTTGAAGCGTTTTTGAGCCCAGCTGACGGCAACCCGGAAAGCTAAGTCGTCATAGGAGAGATGGTTGTAATCTATGACGACATTAGCGTAGTGGTGTTGAAGTGTGGCAAGGTTATTGTTCATCCAAATCTGTGTGTTGTGTGCTATCAACTGTCGGACCTGTTCTGTGGGAGAGGAGGGTTTAATGAAATTGGTTAGTTTGGTCACCTGTTTAGCCATACCTTTCGGTGGCATTTTGGTAGAAATGGCAGTATTGATAATATTGCCATGGTGTATAGCTTGTATGAGCTTAAAGTAATCCTTACTCAACTGTCTAGTAACTTCGTCAAGTGGTTTATACGGAGTCCGAGGAGGGAGGGCTCTCGCCTGTGTTCCGTGTCCATTATTGTGTTTTATGTGTGTGTTATTAGTCCTATAATGTGAGATGTTCCTATTATTTTGACTTTCCCTGTTGTTAAAACCCGTTGAAGTCCCCGGTTTTAGACTGGAGTAGGCTGCCTTGGACCTGTGGAAGGAAGACATGGTCAGTCAGAGACGCACCTGTGGATCAGCACTTGCAGGCCTCCGTCCAGCCGTTTGTCAGGTAAATCACTCGACAGCGTTGGATGGCGTCCCGGAGTCACGTTGGTCGGTGGAGCTGCACTGGTGGACACTCAGCAGAGGAGGATTCACTTGTGTTAAAGTTTCAACAGTACAAAGTCACTTTTTCCTCCATAGCAGGTGTGAAGAGGCTGATAAACGATGGTAACAATAAAACGACGATTTGGTGTGTCCCCGACTGATGTCTTTACAACTGTTAAAACTACAAACTTTATTGAATTTTGGTAAGTTAAAAAACAATAAAACCAATGGTGGCATAAAAGGCCAATCCTTGTAAAAAGCCAATAAAACTATTAAAAAGGTCTCAAGACTGGGCCTAATCCAGTCTATTTCTTCCCTAACGTTTCGCAGATAGCACTGCTTCTTCAGAGGGAACATTTAACCGGGGACTGAATAAGGGGTATATAAAACCTAAGAGGGGGGATGTACCTCCACCCACACAGTGTCCATCCTTATCTGTAATAGGCTAAAATCCTGTCCTATCGCTCTCTGACTTGATAAAATTAGCCAATCCTAAAAAAGTTTAAAACTACAGGTAAGAAGATAGACAGTGATAGGTACTTTCTATTTGAATTTTGGAGGGAAAGTCAATTAGAGGAAGTTATTTTATAAAAGAGAAAAGTGATTGGTTAATTATAAAAAGAATGAAAAAGTTTAAGACAATAAATAATGAATGAATTACAGTGTTTAAAATGAATTTGAATATTATGTATTCCATCAACTAGGTTGTTTATGGATAAAACGTTTTTCAGGATAAAATTCTCGGGTTCTGTTTATGAAGAGAGTCTTGGAGAAATTATGGGAGGACCACTCTATAAAACCAACTCCAAATGGGAAGGGAGGGGGGTGGCAAGTTGTGCAGACCCCTGGCATCTGGCTAGGTTAGGTAAAGTATGTTTGATTTTTAATTTTTCCTTGTATGTGGCCGAAGTGCACTGGCATACAGGGGTCTGCACACAATCGCCAATTCCCCTCCCCTTCCACTGAAGGAAAGGTAAGTATAAAATGATCTGTATAAAATGTCCATTATAAACCTTTCTGTACATTAAAATCCTGTTTAAATGATTCAAAAAGAGGTAAGTTGTTTGTGTTTTGATTGTTGTTAATATCATTTATTATTGCAGGCCCTTTTCAAGGAGTATGTGTATATTTTTGTAATTTCATTATTGTTTTAAATAAAGAGAAAGAGTTAAAAAAACAGTGTGTTTCCAGTCAAAACCAAAGGATTTCCAAATTGGGAAATGGTATAAAAAAGTTAATAAGACATACCATTATATAAATATACAATAAATAATTCTAATAAGTGCAATATAAAAGTGCTTCTAATAAGTGCTGGTAATAAAGCAATACACAACATGCAACATTAGAATAAAATTTTAAACATGCAACATCATACCATCAATAAATATATAAATAATTAAAATGTTAATAATACCATATCATAAAACACCATGCCAATTCATAATACATATTTACAAGAAAAGTGCAACCATATACCAATTTGTGTGGACTGGATATTCATTTTGTAGTGTTATAATATGCATGGGCAGTTCCACAGACCCCAGTGCTTCTGAAGTACCACTTGTTAACCATCAGCGAGATGTTATCTTGTGAGTCAAGGTAGGAAGTGGGAATCGAACCACTGGACCCAGAATTTCAAGGTGGCTGCTTATCTCATTGAGCTATACCTCAGCCCATGCATACACCTGCTGTTGTTTGTGATTTAAAACCAAAGGGATGAAGCAATAGGGAACATTAAAGTCTGTGCAATAGGTCTTCCTAACATCAAATCTATGAAGGGTTAGATCTAGTCTACTCTCTTAATAGGATTATTACATTTTGTACCAGATCTTCTGTGAATTTCCAGAGGGACGAAGCATCGAACCACTCATCTCAGGGTCCACAGGTAAGTGTTTATCTCAATGAGCTGTACCTCTGAGCATGTCAATTCACCTGTACAATGATGTCCATATAGAAGAAAGCTAAGAACAATCCTTCGTAAAATCTAATACATAAAAAGAGGGTTTAGGAGAAGGGAGGGGGGAATGTTAAAATTAGAATAAGGGGAGGGAGAGGTTAGGGTTAGGAAGGAGGGGTGGGGGTTGGGTTTAGGAGAAGGAGGGGGGAAAAAAGGTTAAGGTTAGGATGAGGGGAGGGAGAGGTTAAGGTTAGGAAAGAGGGGTGGGGGTTGGGTTTAGGAGAGGGAGGGGGGAAGGTTAAGGTTAGGATGAGGAGAGGGAGAGGTTAAGGTTAGGAAGGAGGGGTGGGGGTTGGGTTTAGGAGAGGGAGGGGGGAGGGTTAAGGTTAGGATGAGGAGAGGGAGAGGTTAAGATTGAGAGGGAGGGGTGGGGGTTGGGATTAGGAGAGGGAGGGGGAAAAAAAAGGTTAAGGTTAGGATGAGGAGAGGGAAAGGTTAAGGTTAGGAAGGAGGGGTGGGGGTTGGGTTTAGGAGAGGGAGGGGGAAGGGTTTAGGTTAGGATGAGGAGAAGGAGAGGTTAAGGTTAGGAAAGAGGGGGTAGGGGTTGTGTTAGGAAAGGGAGGGGGATCGGGGGAAAAAAAAAAAAAAAAAAAAAAAAAAAAAAAAAAAAAAAAAACAAATTTAAAAAAGAAGAAATAAAATATAGGTAAAATTAAATACTAGGAGGATATGAATGTTAAAATGGGTTCTTTATATGAATTATCTATTATAATCTACCAAATTTACCACACCTTGTCATGGGAGACAGTGGGGATCGAACCGCTGATCTTTGCATTGCAAGGCCGCTGCTTATCCTATTGAGCTATGTCACAACCCATGCATAAATAGATTCAGGTCAGGCGGTCAAAATTGGGATTACATACAAAATAAATTAAGATAATTTGTAAATCACCCTTTTGTATTAAAAACTGTATACAAATTGTATCAGTGTGATATCAAAACCAACAATAAAAACCAAAGTAAAACAACATACTCCACAAAACATTTGTTAAAAAGAACCGCAATAAGCCTCTATATTATTAAAATCTTTATTAAACAGGAAGGTCCTCTTTTTACTCACAACAAGACTCTCTTCTGTTGACTATTTTAAGTCTTACAATGAACCATTTAAAATTAGGGCTGTATTTGTAATTCGGCGCACCAGAGTTCGAAGATGCGCCTCGCTGTGTTCTGTGTCCACTGAATATTATCCTGTAGTGTGGAAAAATGGTTAGTATGCAGTGGACCTAGGAACGGAAGATGACTAGAGATGAAGTTGTTCAGCGTATTGAGGTTATGACGCTGTGCCTGTGGGAGAAGCGGTGAGTAGTTGATAAGAGGAAAATGGATTCTGGCATTCGGGAACACAAGCTGAGCCCTCCTATATATCTGACGAAGTTGTTTTATGGAAGTTTTATAGGGATCCTGATCTCTGTTATTGATGCCTATTGAGAGAACCACCAATTCAGCAAAGGGATGAGTAGGTGTTTTGTCCAAGATTTGTGAAAAGTGATAAAAAGAGGCTCCTGGGTAACTATCAATTTGGATGTCTTTATTGGTATAAGGCGGTATGTTATGGAGATTAGAGTCACCCAGGAACCAAATTGGTTTATCACTTTTAAAAGCCCAGTCTATGATTTGTCTGCCCTTCCTAGCTGTATGTTGTTTTGGCAGGTAAGTGATCTCAAGTGGTGAGTTTAGGGCTGGCGCGTCATCTAACTGTGCTGACTGTGTGTATGGTGAGGAAGAATTTGTGCGGGTCGAGACAATTTCATCCGCACATCCAAAAGAAATGATTTGGGAAGGATCAGACGGGGTCGTTTCACCATTTCGGTTTGAGTGTGTATCCACTTTAGACCCGTGTATCTTCATATGCTTTCCCGTCATTTCTGCCTTTTGTGCATGTAATGTAGGATGTGCAGGATGAAGATCTTTCTCCGGTCTCGGCCTCGCCTCACGCTGTGGGAGAATAATGGGGTAAGTGTTATTATTTGTAGCAACTGGAGATATTGTAGTGATCTCCGAGTTGCACTCTCTTACTGCGACATTAGAATAAATCGGCCGAGGAAGTTGACATGATTTATTCACCCGCGTGTGTTTATGCCTGTTTAAAGTCATTTTTAGAATGCAGTCCTCACTCCTGTTTCT
The DNA here is from genome assembly GCF_900324465.2 of Anabas testudineus. Taxonomy (NCBI): domain Eukaryota; kingdom Metazoa; phylum Chordata; class Actinopteri; order Anabantiformes; family Anabantidae; genus Anabas; species Anabas testudineus. The sequence continues at coordinate 19,856,153 of NC_046623.1, forward strand.
CCTCTCTGTTTTTAAGGTTGGCATATTCAGCCTGGACACGAAGTCGTCCCCTGATGCGGGTGGCGACATTTTGTGTTTATTCCTGTTTTCAGGATGAGAGAGTTTTGGAGAAGTGTTGACAGGAGGAGCTGTCCAAACTTGTACAGGCGGCGGATGTGGATGCGCGGTGGTAGTGGTGACCTGCACTACAGGAGAGAGTGCAAAAGATGGAGAAGGTAGGAGGGGGGGCTGGTAATTATCCTTATTACTATAGTGAATGGTGTTGTTGATGACCTTAATCCCGATGGGTGTTGACTGCGAGTGTCGCCGGTCCATGTATTCATGGGTTATTAATGGAGTATTTTCTCCACCGGCTCCGTCGTTCACCTGTGGGATTGCGTCTGTTCTGTTATGTAAGGGGGATGATGAAATTTCTCCAGGTTCAGGTAGGGATGGGGATGATGCTGTGTGTCGTACAGTCAACTCTGGTGGAGTATCATGATCTAATGATTCCGATCCAGAGGACGGCAGATCCGACAGGGATGATTCAAAACCATGCTCAATGAAAGATCGGGTTTCGTCAATGGTTTCCTGGGTTAATCTCGCTTTGAAGCGTTTTTGAGCCCAGCTGACGGCAACCCGGAAAGCTAAGTCGTCATAGGAGAGATGGTTGTAGTCTATGACGACATTAGCGTAGTGATGTTGAAGTGTGGCAAGGTTATTGTTCATCCAAATCTGTGTGTTGTGTGCTATCAGCTGTCGGACCTGTTCTGTGGGAGAGGAGGGTTTAATGAAATTGGTTAGTTTGGTCACCTGTTTAGCCATACCTTTCGGTGGCATTTTGGTAGAAATGGCAGTATTGATAATATTGCCATGGTGTATAGCTTGTATGAGCTTAAAGTAATCCTTACTCAACTGTCTAGTAACTTCGTCAAGTGGTTTATACGGAGTCCGAGGAGGGAGGGCTCTCGCCTGTGTTCCGTGTCCATTATTGTGTTTTATGTGTGTGTTATTAGTCCTATAATGTGAGATGTTCCTATTATTTTGACTTTCCCTGTTGTTAAAACCCGTTGAAGTCCCCGGTTTTAGACTGGAGTAGGCTGCCTTGGACCTGTGGAAGGAAGACATGGTCAGTCAGAGACGCACCTGTGGATCAGCACTTGCAGGCCTCCGTCCAGCCGTTTGTCAGGTAAATCACTCGACAGCGTTGGATGGCGTCCCGGAGTCACGTTGGTCGGTGGAGCTGCACTGGTGGACACTCAGCAGAGGAGGATTCACTTGTGTTAAAGTTTCAACAGTACAAAGTCACTTTTTCCTCCATAGCAGGTGTGAAGAGGCTGATAAACGATGGTAACAATAAAACGACGATTTGGTGTATCCCCGACTGATGTCTTACCACTGTTAAAACTACAAACTTTATTGAATTTAGGTAAGTTAAAAAACAATAAAACCAATGGTGGCATAAAAGGCCAATCCTTGTTAAAAAGCCAATAAAACTATAAAAAGGTCTCAAGACTGGCCTAATCCAGTCTAATTCTTCCCTAACGTTTCGCAGATAGCACTGCTTCTTCAGAGGGAACATTTAACCGGGGACTAAATGAGGGGTATATAAAACCTAAGAGGGGGGATGTACCTCCACCCACACAGTGTCCATCCTTATCTGTAATAGGCTAAAATCCTGTCCTATCGCTCTCTGACTTGATAAAATTAGCCAATCCTAAAAGGTTTAAGAACTACAGGTAAGAAGGTGGGCCGTGATAGGTACTTTCAATTCGAATTGTGGAGGGAAAGTCAATTAGAGGAAGTTATTTTATAAAAGAGAAAGGTGATTGGTTGATTATAAAAAGAACGAAAAAGTTTAAGACAATAAATAATGAATGAATTACAGTGTTTAAAATGAATTTAAATATTATGTATTCCATCCACTAGGTTGCTTATGGATAAAATGTTTTTCAGGACAACATTCTCAAGTTCTGTTTGTGAAGAGAGTCTTGAAGAAGTTATAGGAGGACCACTCTATAAAATCAACTCCAAAAGGGAATGGGGGGGAATAGCAAGTTGCGCAGACCCCTGGCATCTGGCTAGGTTAGGCAAAGTATGTTTGATTTTTAGTTTTGCCATGTATGTGGCCGAAGTGCACTGGCATACAGGGGTCTGCACACAATCGCCAATTCCCCTCCCCTTCCACTGAAGGAAAGGTAAGTATAAAATGATCTGTATAAAATGTCCATTATAAACCTTTCTGTACATTAAAATCCTGTTTAAACGATTCAAAAAGAGGTAAGTTGTTTGTGTTTTGATTGTTGTTAATATCATTTATTATTGCAGGTCCTTTTCAAGGAGTATGTGTATATTTTTGTAATTTCATTGTTGTTTTAAATAAAAAGAAAAAGTTGAAAAAACAGTGTGTTTCCAGTCGCAACCAAAGGATTTCCAAATTGGGAAATGGTATAAAAAAGTTAATAAGACATACAATTATATAAATATACAATAAATAATTCTAATAAGTGCTATATAAAAGTGCTTCTAATAAGTGCTGGTAATAAAACAATACACAAACATGCAACATTAGAGTAAAATTTTAAACATGCAACATCATACCATCAATAATTATATAAATAATTAAAATGTTAATAATACCATATAATAAAACACCATGCCAATTCATAATACATATTTACAAGAAAAGTGCAACCATATACCATTTGTATGGACTGGATATTCATTTTGTAGTGTCATAATATGCATGGGCAGTTCCACAGACCCCAGTGCTTCTGAAGTACCACTTGTTAACCATCAGCAAGATGTTATCTTGTGAGTCAAGGTAGGAAGTGGGAATCGAACCACTGGACCCAGAATTTCAAGGTGGCTGCTTATCTCATTGAGCTATACCTCAGCCCATGCATACACCTGCTGTTGTTTGTGATTTAAAAACAAAGGGATGAAGCAATAAGGAACATTAAAGTCTGTGCAATAGGTCTTCCTAACATCAAATCTATGAAGGGTTAGATCTAGTCTACTCTCTTAATAGGATTATTACATTTTGTACCAGATCTTCTGTGAATTTCCAGAGGGACGAAGCATCGAACCACTCATCTCAGGGTCCACAGGTAAGTGTTTATCTCAATGAGCTGTACCTCTGAGCATGTCAATTCACCTGTACAATGATGTCCATATAGAAGAAAGCTAAGAACAATCCTTCGTAAAATCTAATACATAAAAGGAGGGTTTAGGAGAAGGGAGGGGGGAATATTAAAATTAGAATAAGGGGAGGGAGAGGTTAGGGTTAGGAAGGAGGGGTGGGGGTTGGGTTTAGGAAAAGGAGGGGGGAAAAAAGGTTAAGGTTAGGATAAGGGGAGGGAGAGGTTTAAGGTTAGGAGCACGCGGGGTGTGGGGGTTGGGTTTAGGAGAGGAAGGGGAGAAGGTTAAGGTTAGGAGTGAGAGAGGGAAGGTAAAGGTTAGGAAGGAGGGGTGGGGGTGGGTTTAGGAGAGGGAGGGGGGGGGTTGAGGTTAGGATGGGGGGAGGTTAGTTTGGAGGGGGTGGGGGGTTGGGATTGGGAAGGTTAGGGTAGGGAAGGAGAGGTTAAGGTTAGGATGAGGAGAGGGGTGGGTTCGGAGTTAGGAGGGGGGGGTGGGTTAGGAGAGGGAGGGGGAAAAAAAGGTTAAGGTTAGGATGAGGAGAGGGAAAGGTTAAGGTTAGGAAGGAGGGGTGGGGGTTGGGTTTAGAAGAGGGAGGGGGAAGGGTTTAGGTTAGGATGAGGAGAAGGAAGGAGAGGTTAAGGTTAGGAAAGAGGGGGTAGGGGTTGTGTTAGGAAAGGGAGGGGGATCGGGGGAAAAAAAGCAAATTTAAAAAAGAAGAAATAAAATATAGGTAAAATTAAATACTAGGAGAATATGAATGTTAAAATGGGTTCTTTATATGAATTATCTATTATAATCTACCAAAGTTGCCACACCTTGTCATGGGAGACAGTGGGGATCGAACCGCTGATCTTTGCATTGCAAGGCCGCTGCTTATCCTATTGAGCTATGTCACAAGCCACGCATAAATAGATTCAGGTTAGGTGGTCAAAATTGGGATTACATACAAGCTAAATTAAAATTATTTATAAGTCACCCTTTTGTATTAAAAACTATACACAAATTGTATCAGTGTGATATCAAAACCAACAATAAAAACAAAAGTTAAAAACAACATACTCCATAAAACATTTGTTGAAAAGAACCGCAATAAGCCTCTATATTATTAAAATCTTTATTAAACAGGAAGGTCCTCTTTTGGCTCACAACAAGACTCTCTTCTGTTGACTATTTTAAGTCTTACAATGAACCATTTAAAATTAGGGCTGTATTTGTAATTCGGCGCACCAGAGTTGGAAGATGCGCCTCGCTGTGTTCTGTGTCCACTGAATGTTGTCCTGTGCTGTGGAAAAATGGTTAGTGTGCAATGGACCTAGGAACGGAAGATGACTAGAGATGAAGTTGTTCAGCGTATTGAGGTTATGACGCTGTGCCTGTGGGAGAAGCGGTGAGTAGTTGATAAGAGGAAAATGGATTCTGGCATTCGGGAACACAAGCTGAGCCCTCCTATATATCTGACGAAGTTGTTTTATGGAAGTTTTGTAGGGATCCTGATCTCTGTTATTAATGCCTATTGAGAGAATCACCAGTTCTGCAAAGGGATGAGTGGGTGTTTTTTCCAAGATTTGTGAAAAGTGATAGAACGAGGCTCCCGGGTAACTATCCATTTGAATGTCCTTATTGGTATAAGGCGGTATGTTATGGAGATTAGAGTCACCCAGGAACCAAATTGGTTTATCACTTTTAAAAGCCCAGTCTATGATTTGTCTGCCCTTCCTAGCTGTATGTTGTTTTGGCAGGTAAGTGATCTCAAGTGGTGAGTTTAGGGCTGGCGCGTCATCTAACTGTGCTGACTGTGTGTATGGTGAGGAAGAATTTGTGCGGGTCGAGACAATTTCATCCGCACATCCAAAAGAAATGATTTGGGAAGCATCAGACGGGGTCGTTTCACCATTTCGGTTCGAGTGTGTATCCACTTTGGACCCGTGTATCTTCATATGCTTTCCCATCATTTCTGCAGTTTGTGCATATGATGTAGGATGTGCAAGATGAAGATCTTTCTCCAGTCTCGGCCTCGCCTCACGCTGTGGGAGAATAATGGGATAAGTGTTATTATTTATGGTGACTGGAGAAATTTCCGTGATCTCCGAGTTGCACTCTCTTACTGCGACATTGGAATAGATCGGCTGAGGAGGCTGATATGATCTATTCCACCGCGTGTGTTTATGCCTGTTTGGAGTCATTTTTGGAGTGCAGTCCTCACTCCTGTGTCCCCTCTCTGTTTTTAAGGGTGGCATATCCACCCTGGACACGAAGTCGTCCCCTGATGAGGGTGGCGACATCTGGTGTTTATTCCTGTTTTCAGGATAAGAGAGTTTTTGGGAAATATTTACAGGAGGAGCTGTCAAAGCTTGTACAGGCGGCGGATGTGGGTGCGCAGTGGTAGCAGTGACCTGTACTACGGGGGAGAGTGCAAAAGATGGAGAAGGTAAGAGGGGGGGCTGGTAATTATCCTTATTACTATAGTGAATGGTGTTGTTGGTAACCTTAATCCCGGTGGGTGTTGACTGCGAGTGTCGCCGGTCCATGTACTCATGGGTTGTTAATGGAGTATTTTCTCCACCGGCTCCGTCGCTCACCTGTGGGGATGCGTCTGTTCTATTATGTGAGGGGGATGATGAAATTTCTCCAGGTTCAGGTAGAAATGGAGATGGTGCTGTGTGCCGTATAGTCAACTCTGGTGGACTACCATGATCTATTGATTCCGATCCAGAGGACGGCAGGTCCGACAGGGATGATTCAAACCCGTGCTCAATGAAAGACCGGGTTTCGTCAATGGTTTCCTGGGTTAATCTCGCTCTGAAGCGTTTTTGAGCCCAGCCGACGGCCACCCGGAAAGCTAAGTCGTCATAGCAAAGATGGTTGTAATCTATGACGACATTAGCGTAGTGATGTTGAAGTGTGGCAAGGTTATTGTTCATCCAGATCTGTGTGTTGTGTGCTATTAGCTGCCGGACCTGTTCTGTGGGAGAAGAGGGTTTAATGAAATTAGTCAGTTTTACCACCTGTTTAGCCATACCTTTTGGTGGCATTTTGGTGGAAATGGCAGTATTAATAATATTGCCATGGTGTATAGCTTGAATAAGTTTGAAGTAGTCCTTACTCAACTGTCTAGTGGCATCGTCAAGTGGTTTATAAGATGTCAGACGAGGGAGGGCTCCCGCCTGTGTTCCGTTCCCATTACTGTGTTTTGTGTGTGTGTTATTTATCTTAAAATGTGAGGTGTTCCTATTATTTTGACTTTCCCTACTATTAAAACCTTTTGAAGTCCCCGGTTTTAGACTGGAGTAGGCTGCCTTGGACCTGTGGAAAGAAGACATTGTCAGTGAGGGACGTACCTGTGGACCAGCACTTCAGGCCTTGTGTCAGCTTTTTCCAGGTGAGTCACCCGACAGCGTTGGATGGCGTCCCGGAGTCACGTTGTTCGGTGAAGCTGCACTAGTAGACACTCAGCAGGAGAGGATTCACTTGTGTTAAAGTTCAAAGGTATAAAGTCACTTTTTCCTCCATAGCAGGTGTAAAAAGGCTGGTAAACGGTGATGGCAATAAAACGACGATTGGTGTATCCCCGACTGATGTCTTAACCACTGTTAAAACTACAAACTTTATTAAATTTAAGGTAAGTAAAAAAACAATAAAACCAATGGTGGCATAAAAGGCCAATCCTTGTTAAAAAGCCAATAAAACTATAAAAAGGTCTCAAGACTGGCCTAATCCAGTCTAATTCTTCCCTAACGTTTCGCAGATATCACTGCTTCTTCAGAGGGAATAGTTGACCGGGGACTAAATGAGGGGTATATAAAACCTAAGAGGGGGGATGTATCTCCCCCCACACAGTGTCCATCCTTATCTGTGATAGGCTAAAACCCTGTCCTATCGCTCTCTGACATAATAAAATTAGCCAATCCTAAAAGGTTTAAGAACTACAGGTAAGAAGGTGGGCCGTGATAGGTACTTTCAATTCGAATTGTGGAGGGAAAGTCAATTAGAGGAAGTTATTTTATAAAAGAGAAAGGTGATTGGTTGATTATAAAAAGAACGAAAAAGTTTAAGACAATAAATAATGAATGAATTACAGTGTTTAAAATGAATTTAAATATTATGTATTCCATCAACTAGGTTGTTTATGGATAAAACGTTTTTCAGGACAACATTCTCAAGTTCTGTTTATGAAGAGAGTCTTGGAGAAATTATGGGAGGACCACTCTATAAAACCAACTCCAAATGGGAAGGGAGGGGGGTGGCAAGTTGTGCAGACCCCTGGCATCTGGCTAGGTTAGGTAAAATGTATTTGATTTTTAATTTTGCCATATATGTGGCCAAGGTGCACTGGCATACAGGGGTCTGCACACAATCGCCAATTCCCCTCCCCTTCCACTGAAGGAAAGGTAAGTATAAAATGATCTGTATAAAATGTCCATTATAAACCTTTCTGTACATTAAAATCCTGTTTAAACGATTCAAAAAGAGGTAAGTTGTTTGTGTTTTGATTGTTGTTAATATCATTTATTATTGCAGGCCCTTTTCAAGGAGTATGTGTATATTTTTGTAATTTCATTATTGTTTTAAATAAAGAGAAAGAGTTAAAAAAAACAGTGTGTTTCCAGTCAAAACCAAAGGATTTCCAAATTGGGAAATGGTATAAAAAAGTTAATAAGACATACCATTATATAAATATACAATAAATAATTCTAATAAGTGCAATATAAAAGTGCTTCTAATAAGTGCTGGTAATAAAGCAATACACAACATGCAACATTAGAATAAAATTTTAAACATGCAACATCATACCATCAATAAATATATAAATAATTAAAATGTTAGTAATACCATATCATAAAACACCATGCCAATTCATAATACATATTTACAAGAAAAGTACAACCATATACCAATTTGTGTGGACTGGATATTCATTTTGTAGTGTTATAATATGCATGGGCAGTTCCACAGACCCCAGTGCTTCTGAAGTACCACTTGTTAACCATCAGCGAGATGTTATCTGGTGAGTCAAGGTAGGAAGTGGGAATCGAACCACTGGACCCAGAATTTCAAGGTGGCTGCTTATCTCGTAGAGCTATACCTCAGCCCATGTATTCACCTGCTGTTGTTGATGATTTAAAAACAAAGGGATGAAGCAATAAGGAACATAAAAGTCTGTGCAATAGGTCTTTCCTAACATCAAATCTATGAAGGATTAGATCTAATCTACTCTCTTAATAGGATTATTACATTTTGTACCAGATCTTCTGTGAATTTCCAGAGGGACGACGCATCGAACCACTCATCTCAGGGTCCACAGGTAAGTGTTTATCTCAATGAGCTATACCTTTGAGCATGTTAATTCACCTGTACAATGATGTCCATATAGAAGAAAGCTAAGGACAATCCTCCATAAAATCTAATACATAAAAGGAGGGTTTAGGAGAAGGGAGGGGGGAATATTAAAATTAGAATAAGGGGAGGGAGAGGTTAGGGTTAGGAAGGAGGGTGGGGGTTGGGTTTAGGAGAAGGAGGGTGGGGTGAAAAAAGGTTAAGGTTTAGGAGATAAGGGGAGGGAGAGGTTAAGGTTAGGAAAGAGGGGCGGGGGTTGGGTTTAGGAGAGGAAGGGGAGAAGGTTAAGGTTAGGAAGAGAGGGGTGGGTTCCCTTTCCCACCGCACCCATACAAAGTGCGTGCCTCACTAGAAGCGACAATTAAAAGTACAAAAAGGGTGTAAAAAAAAAGAGAGATGGGGCGGGGGGTGGGAATAGAAAGGGAAAGGAGGCAGGGACGAGATGGGTAAATAGCATCGAGAAATCACGCTTTGATTTCATACACAAATGGTATTTTATGGGAGTTATAGTTTCAACAATTGGTATATAATATATATCCATACAGATCATTTTATACTTACCTCTTATACTTACCTTTTCAGCAGCAGGAGAAGGAGGGGGTCTGGCAATCTTGTGCAGACCCCTGATGCCAGTGCACTTTGGCCATAAACATGGAAAAATTAAAAATCAAACTCTCTTTACCTAACCTAGCCAGATGCCAGGGGTCTGCGCAACTTGCTACCCCCCTCCCTGCCTAAACAGACTTGATTTTACAATGGTCCTTTTTATAACCTCATTAAGACTCTCTTCATAACCCTTACCTGTAAGTTCATTTTAAGAGCGTTTTATCTATAAGTAACCTCATCATGGAATATACTACAATTATAGTATTTTTAAACGTTCTTAATTATGTTCTTAAACCCTCCCACTTTTTTAACATCAGCCTATTGCCATTCACTTTTATGGAATTGATTCTTTTAACTGACTTTCCCTCCAGAATTTAAATTAAAACCACCTATCACTGTCTACCTTCTTACCTGTTTTTTAGAAACCCTTTTAGGATTGGCTAAATGCATTAAGTCCTAGAGAGACAGGACAGTTTTAGCCTATTACAGAGAGAGGAAGACATTGAGTGGAGGGAGGTACATCCCCCCTTATAGGTTTTATATACCCCTTATTCAGTCCCCGGTTAAACATTCCCTCTGAAGAAGCAGTGATACCTGCGAAACGTCAGGGAAAATTAGACTGGATCAGGCCTGGCCTTGAGACCTTTTTATAGTTTTATTGGCTTTTAACAAGGATTGGCCTATTGTGCCACCATTGGTTTTATTGTATTTTAACTTATTTAAATTAATAAAGTATAGTTTTAACATCATCATAGACGTCAGTCGGGGACACACCACACCGCTGTTTTATTACCATCATCGTGCATCAGCCTTTCTACACCTGCAATGAAGAAAAAAGTGACTCTCACTGTTGAACTTTAACACAAGTGAATCCTCTTCTGCTGAGTGTTCACCAGTGCAGCTCCACCGACCAACGTGACTCCGGGACGCCATCCAAATCTGTCGAGTGACTTACCTGACAAACGGCTGAACGGAGGTCTGCAAGAGCTGATTCACAGGTGCGTCTCTTACTGACCATGTCTTCTTTTCACAGGTCCAAGGCAGCCTGCTCCAGTCTAAAACCGGGGACTTCAATAGGTTTTATTAATAAGGAAAGTCAAAACAACAGAAATAATCCACAATTTAGGAAACATAACACTGGAAATGGAACACAGGCGAGAGCCCTCCTTCCTCCGACATTTTACAAACCACTTGACGAAGTAACTAGACAACTAAGCAAAGACTATTTTAAACTCATACAAGCCATACACCATGGCAACATCATTAACATGGCCATCACCACTAAAACGCCACCGAAGGGTATGGCCAAACAAGTTAATAAATTAACTAACTTTATCAAACCCTCTTCCCCGACAGAACAGGTCCGACAGCTGATAGCCCATAACACACGCATCTGGATGACAAACAATCTTGCCACGCTTCAACACCACTATGCTAATGTCGTCATAGATTATAATCATCTCTCCTATGACGACTTAGCTTTTCGGGTTGCCGTCGGCTGGGCTAGAAAACGCTTTAAAGCGAGACTTACCCAGGAAACAATAGACGAAACCCGGTTATTCATAGAGCATGGCTTTGAATCATCCTTGTCGGACCAATGTTCCTCCGGATTGGAGTCACTCAATCACGACACTCCACCTGAGTTGAACGCACGGAACACAGAACCATCTACATCCCCATCCGAAGCTGGAGAAATTTCATCATCCCCCTCACAAAATATTTCCCCTCCACCTTCACCCCCTCTTGCACTCTCTCCTATCGTACAGCTCACCAATAATACTGTGCACTTAGATCCGTGCTCTGTGCAAGTTTCGACAGCTCCTCCTATACAGACTTCTTATAATCCCTCCTGTTCTAAAGATAGAAACACACAGAGGATGTCGCCACCCTCATCAGGGGACGATTTCATCCCCAGAAGGGATGGGCCGACACCAAGCACAGAGAGGAGAATTAGAAATGAGGACTGTAGGCCCAAACGGAGCCTAAACAGACAGAAATACACACATGAAAATAGATCATACCAGTTCCCTCAACCCATTTACTCTAATGTCGCAGTGAGAGAGTGCAATTCGGAGATTATTGAAATTTCTCCAGCTACTGTAAACAATAATACTCACCCCATTGTTCTTCCACAGCGTGAGGCGCGGCCGAGTCTGGAGAAAGATCTTCATCCTGCACATCCTACCTTAAACGCACAACCGGTAGAAATGATGAGAAAGAAAATGAAGATACACGGGTCTGAAGTGTATACACACTCAAACCAAAATGGTGAAATGACCCCGTCTGACCCTTCTCATATCATTTCGTTTGGATGTGCGGATGAAACCGACTCGGCCCATATAGATTCCTCACACATACAGCCACTACAGGTAAATGACGCGTTAGCCTCAAATCCACAAATTGAGGCTACGTCTCTGCCAAAACAGCACATAGCCAGGAAAGGCAGACAAACCACAGACTGGCATTTTAAAAGTGATAAACCAATCTGGTTCCTGGGAGACTCAAACGTCTACAATATACCGCCTTACAATAACAAGGATATTCAAATAGACAGTTATCCCGGAGCCTTGATTTATCACTTCTCACAGATCCTGGACAAAACACCTATACATCCTTTTCCCGAACTTGTGTTTTTTTCAATGGGTATTAACAACAGAGACCAGGATCCTAACAAAACCTCTATAAAACAACTTCGCCACATATACAGGAGGGCTCAGCTTGTGTTCCCCAATGCCAGAATCCATTTCCCACTCATTAATTACTCACCGCTTCTCCCTCAGGCACAACGGCACAATCTTAACACGTTAAACAATTTTATTTCCAGCCACCTTCCTTTTCTGGGTCCGTTGCAGATTAACCATTTCTTTACAGCTCAGGACAACCTACAATGGACACAGGACACGGCAAAGCGCATCTTTCAACTCTGGTGCACCGAATTACACATACAGTCGTAATCAGAACTGGTTGATCTGCAGACTTAGAATGGGAACAGAAGAGAGTTTTGTTGAGAGTAAAACAAGGACCTTCTTTCAAAAATAAAGATTTTAACAATATAGAGGTGTATTGCGGTTCTTTTTAACAAATTATTTTTAACAAATTGTTTTTTGGAGTATGGTGTTCTTAATTCTTATTCTTTCATTGTTATTGTTATTATTAATGTTTTTTTATATACCACACTGATAATCTATGTACAGTTTACATTATACAAAGGGTGTTTAATGATAACTTTAACTTACCTTGTGTGGAATTTCCATCTTGACCTTCTAACGGGGATTTACCTGTGCATGGGTTGAGCCATAGCTCAATAGGATAAGCAGCCGCCTCACAATCTTAAGATCAGCGGTTCGATCCCCACTGTCTCCCATTCACAAAGTGTGATAATTTGACAGGTCATAATGGTCATCTCGTACAATCAATT
>NC_046623.1:19873630-19875000 GCF_900324465.2 Anabas testudineus
ATTAGACCAGCGTTTCCAAACCCCAATGTGCAACTCCTCATTGAAGGAAATGCAAGAAACTGGGCTCATACCACCTTATGCCTTTTAAAGGATCACTACAATGACACAATGGAGATGGAGATGGGAAAGTTGGAGGGACTCTCCCCACATGATTGGCGTGCTCCCTTTGAGGTGGCAAAATCTTGGGCCAGGAAAAACCTGGGTCGACGCCTCAAGGAGGACATCTTTGACCGTGTTGAAGCCCTGCTGGTGGCTAGATTAGACCATAGATCATTGGCTGATGACTCACGTGGGACTGCTGGCCAACCTGAATCACCACAATATAGCCAACAAACGCAACCAAAGGTGGCGGCTCATTCAGTCCACAGTGTGGCACAGAGGCGCATGGACGCACACATACAACCACAGACTTCCATTACAAAAAGGACGGAGGTCTTTCGGCGACCTAAGATCGCCCCAACATCACAAGAAGTCACCACCAGCTGCATGGCCACGATGACAGATCTGCAGGGGGACTGGTCATTTACACATCCGGAGATTGAGGAGGACAACTTAATCCCAAACCCCTCCCTCTCCCTCAAGAGGGTCCTCTCACGGACATCCTTTTCGAAAGACCACAGGCCAAGACAGCTCTCCATTTCACATGACAATATTCGACAACCCCCTCCATATTCCGGTGGAGTTAACAAATCTGATCACATCCTGAACTTTTCCTCAGAGGAACTGAAGTTTGTTCTCAAGAACCTGGGAGAGACCACTCAACCCACAGAACAATCACTTCAGTTGGACAAGGGCCTGACCCCAGCTGGAATCACCAGACTGGAAAAAGCGGTTCAGAGCCACTTAGACACAAGTGGGCCTCCACAATCAAGCCTTATTTCGGCACCTATCACACCAATACGTGGACCTACTAGACTACTTAATCCTACCAAAAGACAGTGGAGTTCTATTAGGGTGATGAGAACCCGAAGCAGTCGAAAGCTAAGGGATGAAGGACAGAGACTGTAGAACTTTCTAGCCCCAACCACTAACCCTAACCCCAACCCCTAACCCTAACCCCAACCCATAACCCTAACCCCAACCCCTAACCCTAACCCCAACCCATAACCCTACCCCTAAACCCAACCCCTAACCCCAACCCCTACCCTAACCCCAACCAATAACCCTAACCCCAACCCCTAACCCTAACCCCAACCAATAACCCTAACCCCAACCAATAACCCTAACCCTAAACTCAACCCCTAACCCCTACCTCTAACCCTAAACCCAACCCCTAGCCCCAACCTCTTACCCTAACCCCAACCTCTAACCCTAACCCCAACCTCCAACCCTAACCCCAACCTCTAACCCTAACCCCAACCTCTAACCCT